>NC_069008.1:14617048-14618609 GCF_001194135.2 Octopus bimaculoides | reverse complement strand
CACACACACACACACACACGCATGTGGCTGTGTGGTAAGTAGCTTGCTTATCAACCACATGGTTCCAGGTTCAGTCCCACTGCATGGCATCTTGGGCAAGTGTCTTCTACTATAGCCTCGGGTCGACCAAAGCCTTTTGAGTGGATTTGGTAGACGGAAACTGAAAGAAGCCCGTCGTATATATGTATATATATGTGTGTGTGTATGTTTGTGTGTCTGTGTTTGTCCCCCTGGCATTGCTTGACAACCGATGCTGGTGTGTTTATGTCCCCGTCACTTAGCGGTTTTGCAAAAGAGACCGATAGAATAAGTACTAGGCTTACAAAGACAAAGTCCTGGGGTCGATTTGCTTGACTAATGGCGGTGCTCCAGTATGGTCACAGTCAAATGACTAAAACAAGTAAAAGAGTAAAGAACAAGAGTATGAAGATATTTAGACGTCTTTTAGGGATATTTTTATCCAAGATACACTGGTATAATATACTGTATTTTGAAGAGATATTTCTTCAATGAATATATTATACAAAATATCATAAAATATCAAATATTATTATTAAGTAAGAAAATGGAGAGATCCAATGGATACAAATTAATTTATTAATTAACATCTGCTGTTGTTGGATGTGCCATTGACCCTGAGTGATATAGATAAAGAATGCATCAAATTGTCCACAAACTGCCCTAATCTTAAAGTAATTGTGATGATTGACTTTTAATGTAGTTATCTTCCAACCATAAACTGTAGGAACTATGACTGAAATTGGCCAAGTGGGCGGTGGGGTACTGACATCTCTGTGTCAGTGTATGTATGGGTATGGGTTGGTGTGAATGTGTGTGTATATGCCTATATGCATCCTAACATGGGTTAGCAAGTATACAAACCCTTCGTCCCCTAGACACTTTAACCTGCATATATATTCTTTCTTTTTCTTTTCTTTCCTCTTTCTTTTTCTAGTACCATTCCTTTGTCTTAAACCTAATGTAACTTAATCCTTCCTTTTTCTATCACCTATTCACTTCCCCTGCAGAAAAATCTTTTTCATTCTTTTTTTTTTCCTTTCTTTTTTTTTCCTTTCTTTCTTATCTACAGTTATATGTTTATATTTACAAATGTTTACCATTTTCATTATGGAAAGTTAATAGAAATGAACATTGTAACAATGCTTCATTCCCTAACTTGACGGGCATATAGCAACATGCCTGTTTAAACTCAAGATCATTAGTGAGACACCACTTTATGTATGGATGTACCTGATGTGACTCAGACTGCAAAATGGATGCAACACATGTTGAATGGAGTCCCACCCATAAAGGACAGTAGTTGGAAGGGTTGAAACGGTCACTGTACTAAATCAAAACTAATACCAAATCCAGCTTCTGGTTAATCAATTATTATTATTATTATTATTATTATTATTATTATTATCATCATTATTGTTTATATGTATATATATATCATCATCATCATCATCGTTTAACGTCCGCTTTCCATGCTAGCATGGGTTGGACGATTTGACTGAGGACTGGTGAAACCGGATGGCAACACCAGGCTCCAGTCTGA
>NC_069008.1:14613965-14614838 GCF_001194135.2 Octopus bimaculoides | reverse complement strand
TCCTCATTGACCACCAGATAAGGGATCGGGGGACCCTGTCAAAGGCTTTCTCCATGTCAACGAAAGCCAGGTACAGAGGTTTATCCTTAGCTAGGTATTTCTCCTGCAACTGTCTCACTAGAAATAAGGCATCAGTAGTGCTTTTACCTGGCACGAACCCAAACTGCATCTCATCTAAATTGATTCGCTCCCTAATTAGTTGGGCTATGACCCTCTCTGTAACTTTCATAACCTGATCTAACAGCTTGATGCCTCTGTAATTATTTGTATCTAAAGCGTCACCTTTACCTTTGTAGCAGTTGACTAATATATATATATATATATATATATATAGTTGAAAACCAAGAGGAGAATGGAGATTTATTCACATCCAAGAACTTTTTTATTAAAAAGTTTTCTACAGCATATATAACTATGACCAACATTTGTTTCATCTGCAGCAACTGCACATTGCTCTGTATGCAATTATCCATTCTAGTCACTGCAATTTCATCAAGGATCAATCACTTATGACATTTCAAAGTGAACTAATTCAAACAAGCGTTCTGCGTTGGTATTCAGTTGAAGATGATAGTGTTATTTTTAAATCGAATTGAATTCTGGTCTTATAATCACCTCTACTAGTATTACAGTTGAATTATAGTTTTAAAATGTTTATTTATATTACAATTAATTGTAGTAGTTTTGTTTACATTTTACTGTATGGAATACATTATTTATACAGAGGTATTTCACTTATTTTGGGTTTATACCCTCAACTGATACTGTTGTGGATAGCTGGCATCTATACCATTTTGCGAGATAATGTGGCATCTGCAAGGATTATTTATCCCTTATATATATATATATATATATATATATATATATATATAT
>NC_069008.1:14606350-14612747 GCF_001194135.2 Octopus bimaculoides | reverse complement strand
TATATATATATATATATATATATATATATATATCATCATCCACATGGACACTTTTATGTGGTGCTGCACAGGTGCTTTGATGTGGTTCTGCATGGGTGCTTTTACATATCACCTCACGAGCACTTTTACATGGCACCACACAGGCGCTTTTACATGGAACTGCATGAGTGCTTTTACATGGCACTGCATGAGCACTTTTACATGATACTGCACAAGTGCTTTTACGTGATGCTGCATGGGTGCTTTTATATGGCAACAGATGTAATTGAAAAGAGGAGAAATGTATAGATCAAGAGTGCCAGAAAGGGTTTAACATGTGCTCAAATAGAAGCACCAATTAATTAAAATAAAATGGGAATACTCACCAATAGCATATACTGTGTTGTTAATACAACCTTCACAGAACACTTGCAGAACTGCAAAGATATTGTAAGGCGTCCAGGTGATGATAAACACCAGGAGTATAGCAGTTAGGGTTTTTGCAGCTTTTTTATCCTGGCATCGCATTTTCTTATCCTGCTGTGAACGTGCTTTGTTCCAGACTTTGTTGGTAACGTGAGTCTGTCGTGTCGTTGTGATTCTTTCTGAATCTGTAATCTTCCTACGATCAAGCAGTGGTATATTTGCTGAACAGGGGGCGGGAAGGGAAGAAGAAGAGGAAGATGGAGAAGTTATAATGTTCAATTGGTTTGATTCAATCAGTTGATCAGCATTCGTCCTTGCCTCTGACCTAACATTACATGAATTTTCCCAGCTTTTATTTTGGTATATTTTTTCATCGCACAAACTACTGTCATCCATCTTGGTTGCTTTTTGCTCCTGGTTTCTCTGTTGTCGGTTTTTCATTATTGCTTTATTCCCAGTGTTCTGACTGTCAAGCAATGGCGTATCTATTGATCCAAGTGGTGAAGGTAGTGAAGAAGACCATGGAGAGGAGGTGGTATTATTTTGTTCGATTGGGTCTACATCGTCTTGGGTTATTTCTATCCCTAAGTGGACATGGCACGAATTTTTGTGGTTTCTCTCATGTTGTCTGTCATTGCATAAATGCAAACCGCTGTCATCTGTCATGGCTGCATTTTTCCTTCCCTGATGTACAAGCAGTAACTTATCACCTGGTGATGTAGGTGGTGAAGATGAAGAAGGCGAGGGAGTAAGTAAGCTGTTCTGTTCAAGTGAGCCTACAACATCCAGTCCAGGTTCTTTCTCGAGCTTTAATCTAACATGATTTGAATTACACTGGTTTCTCTTACATTGTTTATCACTACCCAAACACAGACTGTTACTATTGTCACCAGCGTCGTTGTCACCACTACCATCATCATCACCATCGTCGTCATCATCATCATCATCATCATCATCACCACCATTTTTCTTGCATTTTAAATTGTTGCTATCTATTTCAACACCATCGCAGTCATCATCGAAACTAATCACCACCGCCATTTTTTCTTGTTGTTCATCCTTTATTTCTGAATCTGACGTTTCTTCTTTGTGTTTGCTTTTGACAAATTTTACTTTGCCCTCAAATCTGCTGCTACACAAATCATTACTGCCTTCTTCTTTACTGCATTTTCCATCATTATTATCCATATTCATACTATCAACATTATCAACACTAATCGGTGCACATTTTCTGTTTTTTGCTTCAAAGTTTGCTGCCTTTTCTCTCTGCACAGTTCTGCCACATTTTGCTTTTAACTCTGACCCATCACATTTCATGTTATGGTTATCAGTCTTTGAACTATCAACATTGTCAATACCAACAGCACTTGCATTGTATTTTCTTTCACAAGTCCACATTTCCTCAGTTTGTTTAGTTTTGTCCATCTTTGCTTTTAACTCTAGCCCTGATCTAGCATGATACGAAGTACTACCATCATCTTTAGGTTTATAACATTCCCTGTTGTTATTATTATATGTTACAGTACAATCAACATCATCAATACTAATCACCGCATCTTTGTTTGCTTCAAAATTCATCATTTGTTCTTTCTGTTCATTTTCAGCAAACTTTGCTCCACGCTCTAACCTGTCATGACAAAAAGCTTTGCCATTACACAAAACATTGCCATCATCCTCATCCCATTTCTTGTTATTGTTATCTCTCTCAACAATATTAGTAACATCTTTAGTCTTTCTTTCGCAATTTGATGTTCCTGCGTTCACCTTAGTTTTATCAAACTTTGCTTTTACTTTATCTTTTGTTACTGTTATTCTTTCTACCATTTCAGAATCATCTTTATTTTCTTTTCCTTTCACTGTTTCAATATTTTGTTGGTTCAGGTTCTTGTCATCATTGCTGCTATCAGCATCAGATGATTTAATTAAAGATGTGTACATCAATCTCTCTTTTTGGTCATCATAAATCATTTCTTGTTGTTGCTGTTGTTTTTGTTGTTGTTGTTGTTCTTCTCCTCCTTCGTCAACCATAGTAGCAGCAGTAACTTCAGACAGATTACTATGCTGCCGACTTGACATACCACTAGTCATGTCCTCCTCATTCGTAGAAGGAGTATCATCGACATATCCCTTCAAATCGACATTTGTATCACTAAGAGGTGAAAGAAGCATTTGGCTGCCAGAACTTTTATTTTGGCGTCTCTCAGAAGATTTCAGCATATTTGAATTCCTTGTATTTATTAAATTATTTGATAATGGTGTGAAATCAGAACAATCATCTCCATTTTTACTCGACAAAGAAACGGTAAAGGACTTCAGTGTCAGTCTTGAGAATTCTTGGTCTCTATCAACATTACTGACATCTAGACTTCTGCTGGATTTTCTCATTGGTTGTATATCAGAAGACTTAGGAGTGATGGTCATCATTGAGTTTATATTATCAGGGACTGATATGAAATGGGAAGAATATCCATCTTTGTCTTTATCTGCTGGCAGAACAGCTGGCGATTTCAGTGTTAACTTTAATTGGGATAATTCTTGATCTCTCATGGCAGGGGGAGATCCTGGTGGATCACTTGTGCTAGAGTCATCGATATAATCAACATCACGATCTATTATCGGGCAGCACAGTTTTTTGACACGATTTGGATTAGGATTCGGATTCAGATTCCGATGACTTGTTAACCATTTTGGCAGCCTTTTCTTCCACTTGCTGTTGTTTTTGGTCTTCTTTCCTAGCTGTTGATGTTGGTTTTCATCTTCGTTATCATTATTGTGATTATAATTATTGTACTGGAATCTACCATCAGTTTTTTTAGTAGGTGAAGAAAATGAACAAAAGTTATTGCTTCTCTTTTGTTTAGAGCTAATAAAACTGTTGCTAGATATTTCTTCATCTTCTTCACTGGAAATAGTGTTTTTTTTACTACTGGAAATGTTGTGTTTTTTACTGCTGCTGCTGTTGCTACTGCTGCCATTTAGGTGTTTGGCTGCAATCAAATTGACGAGTCCTTTCTGTCGGTTTTCTGTAGCTCTCCAAATCTTATAATACAGGTAAATCATTATTGAGACAGGTAAATAAAAAGCTAATAATGCAGTAATAACAGTGATAAAAGAATTTGTTTTTAAGAATTGTATATAACAGTCTTTAGAAGGAACGGTACGTTTCCCTTCAATGTAGGGCCATGAGAAAATCCATGGGGACCAAAGCAGGATTGATATGACCCAGGCACAGCCAATCATGATTGCGGCTCTTTTCGGAGTTCTTTTTGCTCTGTAGGTCAGAGGACGAGTGACCGAGAAGTAACGGTCAAAGCTGATGATTAGTAAGTTTGCTACTGATGCGTTACTCATTGTGTAATCCAGGGCGAGCCAGCAATCACAAAGTACTGATCCGAACGGCCAACTGTAGCCATAGAGAACATACAGAGAATAAAACGGCATAGATATTAATCCAACCGAAAAATCGGCGACTGCTAGACTCAGTAAAAAATAACTGCTGACTGTTCGCAGTTTTTTCTCAATTTTGAAAGCTACAACTACAAATATATTACCAGCAATTGTGGTCGATGACAAAACTACCAGAATGAAAGAAATCAAGATGATTTCAGCAAGGCTAAAAGGAATAACAAATTCATCCTCATTAGATACTATTACACTACTGCTCGTAATAAAAGTGGTGGAATCATTAGTAAGTGAAACCGAAGCTGAATAATCAAAACCACCAGAAACAACAGGTTCATAAGTTGCAAGAGCAAGAGTATTACTGTTACTGTTGTTAGGGGTGATAGAACCATTTAAATATCTGTTGTAGGAGTTGTAATTTTTATTTTCACTTCCATTGCTGAACTTGCTGTTTTTGTTGTTAGCTATGAGAAATGGCGCATCTGTGGCAGAGGAGGAGGATGTGTTTGAGTTTAACATAAAAGCTTCCATTTCCATAACGTTACATTACATTGTCTAAAGACACATGCTGCGTTGATCATGTTGTAGTGGGCCTAATTCTGACTTTTATTTTCATTCCTTTATCCATTTCAACTACAATCACCACTGTTGTTGATGTTGTTATTTTGTAACAATGTGTGCATGTGTTGGTGGAGTGCAGGGTAGATGTGGTGCAGTGTTAACATAAAGTGTTTGAGGTTAACACAACAGTTTCTTTTTTCACTGTAGTTTTAGTTTTCTTCTTGTTTTTCTAAACATCTTGCGGTCTTTCACCGTTAAACCATTACGCAAAAATCTTTCCTTTTTACTTTCTCTTTTCCTTTTTCTTTTTACATAAGAAGTGACTTAAAAGCTTCCATTTCCATTACAAATATCAAATGTCAATGATGAAATTTCAAAAGTTTTATAGAATACGAAGATGCATGTTATCAGAAATGAAAGTTGGGGCAGTGATGAGGATAGAAGTGGGTGAGAAGTTGGCAGTTAATAAAAAGGTATAAAAACAAAACAAAAAATGTTAATTTTTTATATTTCAGATGCTACAGCTTGGTCGTGCAGCTATTAAATTGTTGAGACCATTATCCGAAAAATTCTAATTTTTCTTATATTTTGAAAATAGAGTCGGTACTACAGCATAGTCATGTAGCTGTCAAATTATTGAAACAGTAACAGAAAAATTTTAATTTTTTTATATATCAAGATGCAAGATTGTGCCCTAGGGTGGTCGTAGTTGATTGAAAGTAGTTATAGGAAAATGTAGTTCTTCTTCAAGTGGTTGCTACCATAATGAGTTTCATCACATGACACTATACTCCACCACACCACATCAGGACTCGCTGTACTCACTTTTTAGTATTGGTAGATCTTCAATTCCATGTTGTGTGTGTCTGCCAAAATACCATTCTCTATTAGTGTGTGTGGAAGTCTCCAAAATATACCATCAGATATGGCCTGGTGTTTAACACAATAACAATAACCAGAAAAATCTATTAGTGTTGAGCAATAATCATACCAAATTTTTTAATAGCTTGTATTTGGTCAAAGGCACAGCTCCAGACTGAACACAGTCAAATGGTTGCATCTAGTCAGTAGAAGAGAAGTTAAATTTCTGATAGTCTGGAAATACTGCTGTTGAATTACTGAAAAATATATAAAAAAAGAAGTGAAATTTTAATTTCTTATTTCTTACATTTCAAAAACAAAAAAAAAACAAAGAAAGAAAATAAAAAAAAGAGAAAAATCAGACATGAGATATGGCTGTATGGTTAAGAAGTTTCCTTAACAACCAGGCAGTTTCAGGTTCTGTCCCACAGTGTGATACTGTGTTTCTTTTACTATATCCACAAGTTCTGCCAGTCATCACACCCTCTGTCCACTGAGCCACTTCCTTCTATCCTCTATTCTTCAGTCTTACCACTAAGCCCCACTCACCATTGACAACCCTCGCTTCTATCTACCCAAGTGCTTTGGCACCCCTGGTATCTCTTTCTATCCATCCACCACCAGCTCTTGTTCACCATGCTTTCTCCTATTCATCAATTTGAATATGTTACCCTGAGGGTTAGTTCTGGCTTCTCAGCACCATCAACTTTACCTCTCTTTCTTACACCACTCACCAGGATAGTTTGATAATTCATTTGTTCATCTCTATGTGACAATGTAAACAGCTTATAGGTAATAGGACCTGAAGATTAGCTCAGCTGGATCTATGTATGTTACAACTTATGTAACAAGCATCACTTTTCTATGAAACATTCATAGTTTGTGTTTTACTTGTTTCATTCCTTACCTTAGATTTTTATTTTTCATTTTTACACATGCTGCGGGCACAAGTGCCAGAAAGGCGACGCTGGGCACAGGTGCCTTCACGATTTCGATATATATATATATATATATATATATACATTATTATCTCCCCTTCTTCCTAGCTCCTCTCCTGTGTGACCCCTCTGTCTGGTATTCCCTATGATAGATCGCTAGCCACTACACATTCATTTATTTTCTCTCCTTGTTTCTTTCTGTGTTCCTTTCAGTGGAAGAGCGTAGGCTT
>NC_069008.1:14599739-14603507 GCF_001194135.2 Octopus bimaculoides | reverse complement strand
TATATATATATATATATATATATATATATATATATGTATGTATGTATGTATATATATGTATATATGCATGTATACACATACATACCCACACACATACACACATATGCATATTCGCATGTGGCTAATATTGATTTTTATGTCCAAGTGAAAATATTTTTCTTTTCCTTTTTTGTTTTCCATTCCCCGTTCCTATTACATCTTAAGGTCAAAATAAAAGGTTAATTCAGTGAAGGTGGAAAATATCTTTCATCCAATATACAACAAAGGTCGGTTTCCCGCTTGGTTCTTGGCGATTATGGCTAAAAATGTACTGGAGATCTGAAGAATTCTGATGTATGCCTATTCTTTAAATGTTTAGAGAGAAGCCTTGAAGTCATAAATTCTTTTGTTAGAAATAGCAGCAAAAGCTCTGAATCTCTCTAAGATTGAACCCTACTGTCTTGATTATGTATGCATGTTTTTATGTATGTATGCATACATGTATACAAACATATGTATATATACATGCATACATACATACATACATACATACATACATACATACATGCAGATATATTTATATATATATATATATATATATATATATATATATATATATATATATATATATACATACATACATACATACATACATACATACAAATATATATGTATTTATGCATCTATATATATGTACATATGCACAAGCATGCTGTGTGGTAAGAAGCTTGCTTCCCAACCACATGGTTCTGGGTTCAGTCCCACTTTGTGACACCTTAGGCAAGCATGTTGAATTCTAGCCATGTATTGATCAAAGCCTTGTGAGTGGACTTGGTAGGTGAAACAGAAAGAATCCCATCATGTGTGTGTGTGTGTGTGTGTGTGTGTGTGTGTGTGTGAGCATGTGTGTGTGTGTGAGCATGTGTGTGTGTGCGTGCATGTGCACGTGTGTGTGTATGTATGTGTTTATCTATGTGTGTGTGAGTGTATGTGTGTGAAAGAGAGAGTAAGAGAGAGAGAGAGAGGGATAGCCAATGATAAAGACCACTACATAGCAGCTAGGTCTGCTAGAAATAGCAGCCAAATCTCCCTCAAAATACATTCAACATACATGTATGTTTGCATATGTACATTTATACACAGACACAGACACGCGCACACACACACACACACACACACACACACACACACACGGTCTGTGCCTAGTGTCTGTCGTATATTTAAAATAGTTTCCCTAATATTGTTCCATGTTTTCCCTGCTTTACATGAATCAACAGCTTGCTAGCTGTCTCCTGAATCAACAGTTAAGTTATTATTATTCAAATGTCAGTTAGTCAATGAATCTAGGATTTCCCCCTTCTTTCAATATCTTGTTTGCCAAGGCCACATGTAATTTCATTTTAATTTTAGTCAGCTTATGCGAAAAATTTGCAAATTATAATGTACATCATCATCATCATCATCATCATCGTTTAACGTCCGCTTTCCATGCTAGCATGGGTTGGATGATTTAACTGAGGAGTGGCAAGCCAGAAGGCTGCACCGGGCTCCAATCTGGCAGAGTTTCTACAGCTGGATGCCCTTTCTAACGCCAACCACTCCGAGAGTGTAGTGGATGCTTTTACATGCCACCAGCATGAGGGCCAGTCACACGGTACTGGCAATGGCCACGCTCAAAATGGTGTTTTTTACATGCCACCTGCTCGGGAGCCAGTCCAGCGGCACTGGCAATGACCTCGCTCGAGTGATTTTCTAACGTGTCACCAGCACAAGTGCTAGAAGGCAACGCAGGTAATGATTACGCTCAAATGGTGCTATTTATGCGCCACTAGCATGGAAGCCAGACAGCTGCTCTGGCAATGAACACGCTCAGACAGTGCTGTTAGTGCTCCACTGACGCAGGTGCCAGTCAACAAGTATGGTTCAGTTACGATTTCGATTTCACTTGCCCAACAGGTCTTCGCAAGCAGAGTTTAGTGTCCAAAGAAGGAGAGGTTGTCATGGGTGCCAGTCGTCGGGTTCGGTTCGATTACGATTTCAAATTTCAAATTCCAAATTCACTTGCCTCAACAGGTCTACGAAAGCAGAGTTTTTAATGTCCAATGAAGTAAAGATACAAATAAGTGAGCTGGCTACACTTCTGGCAGAAGTCACACATTATGCTCTCACTTGCTTTGCCAGGTTTTCTTACGTACTGCATATTTCCAAAGGCCCTGGTCACTGGTCATTGCCTCGGTGAGGCCTAAAGTTCGAAGGTCGTGCTTCACCACCTCATCCCAGGTCTTCCTGGGTCTACCTCTTCCACAGGTTCCCTCAACTGCTAGGGTGTAGCACTTTTTCACACAGCTATCCTCATCCATTCTTGCCACATGTCCATACCAGTGCAGTCGTCTCTCTTGCACGCCACAACTGATGCTTCTAATGTTCAGCTTTTCTCTCAAGATACTTACACTCTGTCGAGTATGCACACTGACATTACACATCCATCGGAGCATACTGGCTTCATTTCTTGCGAGCTTACGCATGTCCTCAGCAGTCACAGCCCATGTTTCACTGCCATGTAGCATGGCTGTTCATACACATGCATCATACAGTCTGCCTTTTACTCTGAGCGAGAGGCCCTTTGTCACCAACAGAGGTAAGAGCTCTCTAAAGTTTGCCCAGGCTATTCCTATTCTAACAGCTACACTTTCAGTGCACCCTCCCCCGCTACAAACTTGGTCACCTAGGTAGCAGAAGCTATCAACTACTTCTAGTTTTTCTCCCTGGAGTGTGGCAAAGGTTGTTTTCTGCACATTTTCAGTGTTTATTGCTCCTGAGCATCTGCCACACGCAAAAACTATCTTGCTAGTTAGCTTTCCTTTGATATTGCTGCTCCTCTTATGTGTCCATAGCTTACACTGGGTACATCTTATGGAGTTTCTACCTACGCCTTTTCTGCAGATCGAGCAGGGCCATCTACCTGAAGGGGTTTGTGTTTTGTCTACCTTCCTACTTATTAGGACTTTGGTTTTAGCTGGGTTGACTCTAAGGCCCTTCGATTCTAGTCCTTGCTTCCACACCTGAAACTGCTCCTCTAGTTCTGATAGTGACTCCGCAATTAGGGCAGGGTCATCAGCATAGAGGAGCTCCCAGGCAGGGGCGTGCACTTTCAGGTATGCAAGGTATGCACTGCATGTTCTGTGATTTTTATCCATATCATCGGAAAATTAGATTGCACAGACATATGATGGTGCCACTACAATGGCAGGACAATTAAATGGGTTACAGGCAAAAGTAAGAAAGAAATATGAATATGCGATCTTTATTCATTGTTGTACCCATATCCTAAATTTAGTTCTTTCACAATCATGCTCTGCTATGAAAGAATGCAAGATATTTTTTTCTACAATAAACGGACTGGGTACATTTTTTACGAAATCACCGAAAAGGGCTAATGCATTAGATAGCATAGTTAAAAAAGTTTTCCGAAAGCAACAGCAACTAGATGGAATTACTCCTCACGTCTCATTATTACCACAAAGGAAAATTATAATTTCATAATCAGCCTTTTTGAACACATCATTGAAAATCCTGAAGCATGGGATGATACCACCATAAATTCAGCAATTGGATTCTTACATACTTTAAAAGCTCCTGATTTCTTATTTTTGTTAGAAGTATTCAGTGACATTTTTTCTTTTACTGATGTCTTATTTAACATCCTCCAGAGTAAAAGTCATGACATAGTGTATTGTAAAGAGCAAATAGATAAAACTAGAACTGTACTCAAAAACAAACTTGATAATT
>NC_069008.1:14598686-14599315 GCF_001194135.2 Octopus bimaculoides | reverse complement strand
TAACATTTTAGAACCTTAAAAAAAATTAAATATATTAAAGGGCATATATTACAGGTTTTGGGGTCAAACTAAAGTGTTTCACCCGGTGGGAAATAAAAAAAGGAAATATTCTAATAGGTGTAAAACAACTTGCTGCGAACAAATATAAAGGAAAGACCGCGCGCTTGAGAACGGGGGAGTGGGGAGAGGCCTTTACTTATATTCCACAACTTCATCTTTCAAAGGGAGAAAAGCATATATATATATATATATATATATAGTTATATAAATGGGTAGTGGGTAGTGATTTTCTTCACTACTTCAGGGAGTGACGACCCTGCCAGGCATGAGTCTCGGGCTCAGCTGGCTCCAGCTGACAGTACCCGGTAAGGGCCCCCATCCGGGGTTACGGAAAGAAGACAACCTACCTCAGTAAGGGCGAGAGAAGAAACCTGGCGACTGGGCGCCAAAGCCTGTGAAAAATTGGAGAGGAAACTTTAGTAACCAGGCAAAAGGATGACAGCAACAATATATTCCAAAAGTGGATAACATACAGAGGTGCGTATAGACTATTTTCGAAACATAATATCTGAAATTCAGTGTGGTAGGCAATGATCTGTTTGAGAATGTTTTCTAACACACGGTTTCTG
>NC_069008.1:14597768-14598586 GCF_001194135.2 Octopus bimaculoides | reverse complement strand
CGTGCTGCATCTTTTTTGTCAGTGAACAAGTCTGGGTTTCAAAGCAACGAATATATTGACATTGAAATGAGATTTAACTGTTGCAGTGAAACAACCATTTCTTTTTGTGTGTGTGTGTGTGTGTCTGTGTGTCTGTGTGTCTGTGTGTGTTTTGCTTATCTGTGTGTCTGTGAGTGCGTGATGTGTGACGATGTGAATGTTCCGAGTCCTCTCCCCACCCCGCCTTTCGTGAGAGCGCATTCTTTTTTTCATATTCGTTCAGAGCAAATCATTTTACATCTATTGCACTATTTTTCTTTTGTTTCTTGGCTCCGGTGAGGCATCTCGGAACATTCAGGATGTGAATGTTCCGAGGTCTCTCCATCCCCTGTTCGTGAACGCGCATTTTTTTTTCTTCATATTCGTTCGCAGTAAGTTGTTTTACACCTATTAGAATATTTTATTTTTTTATTTCCCACCGGGTCAAATGCTTTAGTTTGACTTTGGTTAGTGTATGTTATAATGTAAGGTTTGACCATCTAACATCAGTATTGTTTGGCAGGAGAAATGGTTCGACTTCTTCGTCAAACCTAACCTACATAGGTTTTCCTTTCTGTGCTGCTGGGTGTAGTCTATTTACGGCCGTAAATGTCTTGTTTCAATCTCAGAGATTTTGACTTCTGCCACAACAGTTTTGGGGTTTTTTTTACAATGTTGAATTTTCACTGTCTTTCATTGTTTGTGTATTCATGTATATGCGTGTATTTTCAATGTGTGTGCGTGAGACTTAGTCTTTTAATATACGGAGTTCAGTAAGTCTCAGAACAGTCTGCTTGAGT
>NC_069008.1:14593694-14597348 GCF_001194135.2 Octopus bimaculoides | reverse complement strand
AATTTTTTGACTGAAAAATTGCCGGGCAGGGGGGAGAAATTTATTGCATCCCGGAAGTCACTGCACGCCACTGCTCCCAGGGACATCCTGTCTTGAATTCCTCTGTTATTGCCTGGAGGACTATGATAAATAGGAGGGGCTGAGAACTGAACCTTGGTGGACCCCTACCTCTACCCAGTATTCTCTGTACTCATTGCCAGCCCTCACCTTACTGACAGTGTCCCTGTACATGGCTTGCACAGCTCTCACTAACCACTCATCTACTAGGCAGCACCTTGGGCAAGTGCCCTCTACTAAAGTCCCTGGCTGGCCAAAGCCCTGTGAATGAATTTTGTAGATGTAACTTAAAGACACCTATTATATATAACCACATATTTGGGAAGAAAACTTGAAAATCCTATAGCCATATTCTACACAAAATTACAGACATGCCTGAAGGACCCACAATAATTACTAAAGGATCACATTTACTAACCAATCCAACATCCTTTTCCCACCATGCTTGCCATGAAAATTTGGTAATGAAGCCTCATTGCAAGAGTCAACACAAGGGCCTCATCCATTTATTTTAAAATACCACAAGTTGCAGAACACTAATCCAAAAGTTCTATATTGAAAATTGTTTGGCTACTTAAGTGACCTCCAATTATCACAAAAAGCAAAAATGTCGACTGCCTGCTGTGCAACAGTTGAAAACAGCCAGTAATCGAGATGAATGCCTCTAAGTAATATATCAGCTCTAATTTTCATCGGATGTATTTACTAGTTTTGGTGAATATATTAAACACCAATTATCTTATTCTAATCGTTAATGGCATTGTAATTTTAGATTTTATAGCAGCGTTTAAGTACATATCTCCAAACAAAGGAGGCTAAAGTTATTTATACAGGAAATGAAATTTTAGGGTAAGGGTTATTCATATAAGTGTATGCATGCATGTGTGTATGCACATATACATGCATACATACATACATACATATGTATGTACAAACATACATATGTACATACACATACACATATATACACATATATATATATGTAATTATGTATCTACATACGCACACACACATATATATGTATATATATATATATATAAATATATATATACATATACAAATATACATATATATATACATACATACATATATATATGTATATATATATATATGTATATATATATATATTTATATATATATAGTGCTGTACATATGTGTGTATATATGTATATATACACACACACATATATATATACATATATATATATACATACACACACACACATATCTGTAACTATGTGTGTGTGTGTGTATATATATATGCATGAACATATATGTATGTACACACACATATATAAAACACAACTATACATATACACATATGTATGTGTATGTCATTTTCATTAAAAAAAACTATGAAACAAGTTATATACGTATATAGATATAACTTTAAAACAAAAATATAAATTAAAAACCATGTTGTGATGATGCAAAGTTACCAGACAGTTTCGTGTAAAGTCACAGTTCCTTAAGCAGAAAGTGAGACTGAACACTCATCAGACATGATTGGCCGGAAATGTATACCTAGACCTCTTTTGCATTGGAAATGCAAAAATTTACATCTGATCAAGCAGAACGGCAAGTGTAAAGCAAACCATTTGGCTTCAGGTAAGCTGTATTTAGCTTTCAGTTTGAAAGCAAAGTTGCAGTTTATCCTGGTTCATTGTAATACTTTTTCGCGATAGTGGAGTTTTGCACTCTGAGTCTCAATTTCATGTTTCATCATCATCATCATCACTATCACCACCATCACCACCACCACCACCACCACCATCACCACCACCACCACCACCACCATCACCACCACCACCACCATCACCACCACCACCATCATCATCAACCTCCTCCTCCTCCTCCTCATCATCATCATCATCTAACATTGGTTTTCCATGCTGGCATGGACTGGACAGTTTGACTGGAGCTGGTAAGGCCAAGGGCTGCACCAGTCTCCATTGTTTGTTCTGGGTCAGTTTCTATGGCTAGATGACCTTCTTAATGCCAATTATTACACAGAATGTACAGGGTGCTTTTTATATGGCACCAACACAAATGCATTCCCTGTATATTTTAAACTTATTAGTTTTACATTTTATCATCATCACAGGCTCAGGAACAGAGGGGTGGGGAACAGGAAAGAGCTGCAAGTGCACCTTCTAAAAATTTTGTGGGGCAATGAAAGTGTTTTGAAAATCCTCCTGAAAAACTTCATTTCCAAAATGAATGTGTGTAGAAACATTTGGGGGCTGATTTGAAACATTTCCTTTCCATTATTGGATTTATCTGATTTGATTGATGTACAAATATAATAATAATTATCATTGTTATTATACCTGTGTTTAACCCTTTAATATTTAAACCAGCCAAATCTGGTCAAAATATTCTATCTGTTTTATGTTCCAACCAACCAGATTGGGTCTCTCACACCTACTCTACAATATCATTCAGAAAATATACACTCACATCATCAAACTCTCAAAGGTACAGGATAATGACTGATCAATTTAAAGCAATGTCAATAAGTAAAAATTATAATATGATTTAATCTGATTGCTAAAGGGTTAAGGTAGTGAGCTGGCAGCTCTCCAACTGACCAGATCTTGTCAAACTATCCAACCCATGCCAGCATGGAAAATGGCCATTAAATAAGTATGATGATGATACACACACACACACACACATATAGAAAAAATAAATAAGTAAAAGAATGGAAATCGAACCGGTGAGTGTGTTAAATAATAAGGCACTAAAAGAGAATGACTCTCACCTGACACAATAATATGTATATATAGTGTAAACAGAGTTAGTGGTTGTAATAACTGTCTGAAGGATAAAATATCCGAATGTACTATCAGTATCCATTACTCATGTTATTCCCAGGCACACTATGCTCACAGAGTGCAGGTAACAACAGGATAAACAAGAGTTTATCAGGAAACAAGCAGCCAGCCTTAAACTTGCCCTATTATGGACAATAGGTATGATTCTCGGTAATATTTCTGTGAATAAACTTTCTTAAGTACCCTATGGTAATGTTTTGGATACATTTACTTGAGTTTACTTCGTTAGCATAGATACTGCCCTTTGATATTCATGTTAGTATGTTTCTCTCTATATTTTTTTGATAACATCTTTCCTTAAATTTTAAAACATCTTGGCCCCCACTTTAAATTTAATGTACCTGTAAATAGATTGTAGTGTTCCCTAGACCATTACTAGCTCACTCTTTTACCTACGGATATTATAGCACCAAGAATGGTACATTATATGCTTTTAATATATTGGGCTTCTAGTCTTCTTTCTAGGTCATGTTTTCTTTCCTATTTCTGCTTCCCTTTGTTTATATTGGATGCTCTTGTTTTTTACTCTGATGAAGCTCTGTACCTTAATCCAAATGTCCTATGAAGATGAAGAATTTTAGTTTCGCAATTATTTATAGACAACACTTGGCAACAGATGCGGAAACGGCTGTAAGATTTGTTACGTCACCTATTTGTTATGTCATGCTTTGTATATTAAAAAATAAGCTATAAATGTGGTCCAGTTGATGTGTTTGTTAATCTGAGGTTTTCTCCATTTACTGATTATTTGTATATATAT
>NC_069008.1:14593163-14593614 GCF_001194135.2 Octopus bimaculoides | reverse complement strand
ATATAAATATATATATATATACATACATACATATATATTTTATTGATATTTAGCAGAAGGAACCGAGTGACTCAAGGTCCGAGAGTTTCATGTGTTGGCACTTATCAAACTAGTTACAGGTCAAAGACTAGTCTGATAAGTGCCAACGCATGAAAGTTTTCAGACCTTGAGTCACTCTGTTAAGTATTGATAAAACTATACATATATTCATATTTTGAGTTCCAGTTTTCCTGTTTGCATCACCATACCTATATACATATACACACACACACACACACACACATATATGTCTACACACACATACAAATGCTTCCAAAATTGCATGTAATGTAGTCTGGCAAAGGTAATTTGCTTTCAGTTTGGTTTGAAAATATAATTAAAAAGTATTTTCATCTTATTATTTACTACTACTACAACCACCACCACCACCACCACATCACCACCGCTGCTG
>NC_069008.1:14589944-14592404 GCF_001194135.2 Octopus bimaculoides | reverse complement strand
GGTTTTCCTTTCTGTGCTGCTGGGTGTAGTCTATTTACGGCCGTAAATGTCTTGTTTCAATCTCAGAGATTTTGACTTCTGCCACAACAGTTTTGGGTTTTTTTTTACAATGTTGAATTTTCACTGTCTTTCATTGTTTGTGTATTCATGTATATGCGTGTATTTTCAATGTGTGTGCGTGAGACTTAGTCTTTTAATATACGGAGTTCAGTAAGTCTCAGAACAGTCTGCTTGAGTATCAATAATTTTCCCGGAATTGACAAGTAGCATGATAAAGCACCTGACTTGTCTTCCAGACTTGTCTTCCAGACTAGTCTTCCAGACTAGTCTTCCAGACTTGTCTTCCAGAGCATGGCCATATAATGTAACTAAATGTGTTCTCTTAATTAAATCATTTCAAATTGATTCGGCTCAACCAATAGGTATAGGAGCTAATGCAGAATCGCACCCCTTTGAAAAACGAATTTTGTGAAAATTTTTTTTCGGATTCCTACATTTAACAGAGATTCCGAATATGCAAAAATATTAACAGAATCCAATTTCATTTTTATTACATTTCACTTATGATTTTTAGACGTTTTAAGGGTGAGTGAGGATGGGAAAGTACTGACGTTTCGAAGAGAGAGAAAAATACAAACAATACATACATACATACATACAAGAGCCATTTTTTATTCCCTGCTTATTCTAGGTCATACGGAAGTGATTGCATATTTAGAATCTCACATATGTAAATTGTAGGAATGCAAAAATTTTTGGGCTGAAAAATTGCCGGGCAGGGGGGAGAAATTTATTACATCCCGGAAGTCACTGCACGCCACTGCTCCCAGGGAGATCCTGTCTTGAATTCCTCTGTTATTGCCTGGAGGACTATGATAAATAGGAGGGGACTGAGAACTTAACCTTGGTGGACCCCCACCTCTACCCGGAATTCTTTACTCTACTTGTTGCCAGCCCTCACCTTACTGACAGTGTCCCTGTACATGGCTTGCACAGCTCTCACTAACCACTCAGCTATCCCTAGTTTCCTCATTGACCACCAGATAAGGGAGCAGGGGACCCTGTCAAAGGCTTTAACCATGTCAACAAAAGCCAGGTACAGAGGTTTATCTTTGGCTAGGTATTTCTCCTGCAGCTATCTTACCAGAAATATAGTGTCAGTGGTGTTTTTCCCTAGAACGAACCCAAACTGCATCTCATCTAAACTGACTCTCTCCCTAATTTGTTGGGCTATGACCCTCTTGGTGACCTTCATTACCTGGTCCAACAACTTGATACCTCTGTAATTGTTTGTGTCTAAAGCGTCACCTTTACCTTTGTAGCAGTTGACTATGGTGTTGCTACACCAGTCATTGGGTATGACTCCTTCGTGTATCACCTGGTTAACTATACGGGTGACTAGGCTATAGCCGACACTATCAGATATTTTGAGCATCTCTGCAGTGATTCCTGATGGGCCGGGGACTTTCCCCTGTCTTCATACTCTTGATCGCTTTATCTACCAAGGTACTGTCAATTAGGATAGCTGGTCCCTCTGTTGGGTCGACATTCGGCAGACTCTCTTCCTCCCATTCATTCTCTTTATTAAGCAGACTTTCATAGTGGTATCTCCAAACCTCTCTCTTTGCAGCCTTGTTTAGTGCAAGTGAGACATCATCCAAGCGGACATATTTCTCTCCTACAACATCACGATTCTCTCTCACACACTGTCTTGCAACATGAAATATTTCAAGTCTTTGGTCCTCACGGCGCAGAACATTGTCAAATTTTTTTCTTATCTGCTTCCCTTCTGGCTAAGTAAACTTGTCTCCTAGCTTCCCTTCTTGCAGTCTGATACAATTCTCTGCTACCTCCGTTCTTCTAGTTTTTCCATTCTTTTGTCTAATAGCCATGTCAACCACATATATATGTGCGTGTGTGTGTGTGTGTGTGTGTGTGTGTGTGTGTGTGTGTGTGTGTGTGTGTGTGTGTGTGTGTATGTATGTATTTGTATATATAATCATAATCAAAGTTACCAAAGAGGCACCGCCATGCCAGAAGTAGCAGTCAAAACTGACTCAAGAACAACATCATTTAGTCATATAGACAGGTGATAAGATAAATGAAAAAAGAAATTAGCAAAAACTGAATGGTTAATGCCATATCGACACTTTCAGGCTTAGTAATAAAATACTTTGCTTTCAACAGTGGAAATACACCAAATTTGGTATATAATTACAAATATATATATACACAACATACAAATACTTACGTATATGCACGTATACATACATATATGTGCATGTATATACCAGGCTAATTCATTTGTCCATCTTACACCATGTGCTATATGATGTAGCACAGCAGTGATATATATATATATATATATGTATATATATGTATATATGTATATATGTATATATGTATATATATGTACAGAGAGAGAGAGAGAGAGAGAGAGAGAGGGAGGGGAGAGAGAAG
>NC_069008.1:14589376-14589890 GCF_001194135.2 Octopus bimaculoides | reverse complement strand
AGAGAGAGAGAAGAAGAGAGAGAGAGAGAGAGAAGAAGAGAGAGAGAGAGAGAGAGAGAGAGAGAAAGAGACATAAGCACATATATACATGTATGTGTATATAACGTACATATGCATATACATACACGAACACACTCACATACATACAAGTATACTAAAATGTTTCCCCTGTCATCAGTTGACCAGTGACAGCTGTAGTCTCAATTAAATGTCCAACTAGAAAACACATTTATTCTTTAGTCAATAGTACATATATAGGGTTTTATTTAGTTCTTATTCTTTATTCTTTAATAAATAATACTTACATAGGTGCAGGCGTGGCTGTGTGGTAAGAAGCTGCTTTCCAACCACATGGTTCCTGGTTCAGCCGCACCATCTGACACCTTGAGCAAGTGTCTTCTTCTATAGTCATGAGTTGACCAAGGTGTTGTGAGTGAATTTGGTAGATGAAAACTGAAAGAGGCCTGTCATGTATGTATGGATACATATATATATATATATATATATATATATA
>NC_069008.1:14587156-14589165 GCF_001194135.2 Octopus bimaculoides | reverse complement strand
TTTACATGCCACCGGCACGAAGGCCAGTCAGGCGGTACTGGCAACGGTCACGCTCAAAATGGTGTATTTTATGTGCCACCTGCACAAGAGCCAGTCCAGAGGCACTGGCAATGATCTTGCTCGAAAGTCCTTACACATGCCGCGGGCACAAGTGCCAGAAAAGCGACACTGGGCACAGGTGCCATCACAATTTCGCTTTCGCTTGCCCCAATAAGTCTTCGCAAGCTGAGTTTCGTGTCCAATGAAGGAGACTACGTTGGCATGGGTGCCAGTCATATATATAATAGAAATATGTTTCAAAAAGAAAATAGAAACTACACGTGGAAAAGATGTGGGGAAAGTAAGAAAAAAGCGAAAATGCACATTGAATATCAAAAAAGTAAAGGCTTTTTTATGAAAAGTAGCAATAAATATATACAATTAGATGAACTCAGTTATAATATAAACAATTAGATGACAAAGTTCAGAGAGCTGCTACCTCTGTTGGTAACAAAGGGGCTCTCCCTCAGAGTGAAAGGCAAATTGTACGATGCCTGTGTGCAAACACCCATGCTACACAGCAGCCTGGTGCAGGCACCTGCCCGTCCAGCTTCTGTCAAACCATCCAACCCATGCCAGCATGGAAAGAGGAGGTTAAATGATGATGATGATGATGATGTACACACATACACACACATACAAACACACACAAACGTGTGTGTGTTTGAGTGTGTGTGTGTGTGTGCACATGCATACACATGTGCACACACACACACACAAACACACATACAAATACACAAACGCACACATGCACACGCACATGCACATACACACAAATACACCATATGCACACATGCACATGCACACAAACACACAAACGCACACACACATACACACACAAACACACTCACACACACGCACATGCACATACACACACACAAACACAGAGTTAAGACAGGCTTCTTTCATTTTCTATTTATGAAATACCTTCACAAGGCTTTGCTGAACCCAAGGCTATAGTGGAAGACACTTGCCCAACGTGTTGTACAGTGAGATTGAACCTGCAATCAAATGTTTGAGAAGCAAAGTTCTTAATCCCACAATCATGCTGCTAATACAGAGTTCTGCAAACTGAAGAATTTGGAAAACTTCTGCGCATTTGCATGCATATTTGTATGTGTGTGTGTGTGTGTGTGTGTGAGTGTGTGTGTTTGTGCGTGTGCATGTGTGATGGTGTAGCCTTATCATTTATATGTGCCTCATATATGAATCCCCATCCGCCCACCACCCATACTTGGTGGTACTTATGCACTAAGAATTCTCTCTCTCTCTGGTCCCCTTGCTCCCAATTTAGAAAGAAGAGGAGGAGTAGGGGGATAAAAAGAAGATAAGTAAGAGGGGGAGGAGGAGAAGAAAAAGTAGAAGAACAAGGTGAAGGAAGGGGAGGAGAAGGAGAAAAACAGAAAGAGAATACAAAGAAGAAGAAGAAGAAGGAAGAGGTGATAGAAGAGGAGAAAAAGAAGAAAAGAACAAGAAGGAAAAGAAGGAAGAGAAGAAGGAGGAGGAGAAAAAAAAGAAACAGACGGAGGAGGAGAAGGAGACGAAGAAGAAGAAGATAAAATACAAGATGAGTAACAATAACAACAACAACAACAGCAACAACAAAAATAACACTAGCAACAACAACAGTAAAATGAAGCAGAGGAAAAAGAGAAGTAGGAGGAAAGCAAGGAGAAGACAGCAGAAGTCAGAAAAGGTAGAAAAAGAAGGAGAAGAAGAAAAGGAAAGCAAGAGAAGCCAGTTTAGCAATCAATGTTGTAAAAGTTAAAACCATAAAAACACATGGCCATTGTGTGAGGAGAAGGTTTAACAGAATGGAAGAGGAGGATCGATTCTATCACGTTCAGTGCAGCTGGTGTCATGAAACTCGTACAAGTCACACACACACACACACACACACACACACACACACACACCCATGTATATGTGTGCGTGTGTGTGTGTGTGTGTATATATATATATATATATAT
>NC_069008.1:14584056-14586779 GCF_001194135.2 Octopus bimaculoides | reverse complement strand
ATATATATATATATATATATATATATATATATATATACATACACACACACATACATATATATATATACATACATAAATATATATATATATATATATATACATACACACAGATATAAAGACATAGATATACATATGCATATACACAAATACAGTGATATAAAGACATTGATATATGTGGATATGGACATACAGACAGAGGTGTAGAAGTGTGTTATATGCACAAACATATACATACATACTGAGCACTATACACAATAATTTCATTTTTATTATTATTATTATTTATTATTATTTTATTATACACATACGCACATATATACATACACACACATACATACATTTATATATATACACACACGTATATATATGTATGTATATATGTGTGTGTATATATATATGTCATATATATTTATGTATGTATGTATATGCTTAAATGTATATATATATATATGTGTGTACACACATACACACATGCATGCACACACATATATCAATACAGACATATATGTATATATACATGCATATATATATATATATATATATATATATATATGCATACATACATACATATATATATTTATGTATATACACACACACATACATATATGTATATACATATAGAGAATTAACACATATGTATATACATATATATATATATATATATATATATACACACACATATACAGTATATATACATATGTGTGTGTGTGTGTGTGTTATGTACATATATTTTAACTGTCATGTGTGATAGTTATTACAAAATTGCTATAGTGTTTATATCATAATCTGTCCAACACATCTGTTAATGATAGGTGGTAGTCGTGGTGGAGGTGGGATGCGTAATAATGTAAGTGGTGGTGGTGGAGGTGGTCAAATGTGTGTCACAATGGGGGTTAGGGTTTGTGGTTGTGGTGGTGAGGTTGTAGTTATGGTGGTATTTGTCATGGTTGTAGTAGTTGTGGCGGTGGTGTTGATAGTTGTAGTGGTTGTGGTTGTGGTGTTGGTGGTGGTGGCGGTTGCGGTGTTTGCAGTGATAGCGATGGTGGTGGTGGTAGTAGTAATAGTGGTTGCAGTGGTGATGGTGGTAGTGGTGGTGGTGGTAATGGTAGTGGTGGTTATGGTGATGGTTGTTGTGATGGTAGTGATAGTAGTGGTGTTGTTGTTGGTGGAGGCGTTGGTGGTGTATTATTTCGATGGTGGTGTTGGAGAGAGTAGTAGTAGTAGTGGTAGTGATGGCAGCACAGGTTGTGGTAAGGGTGGCAATGGTGCTGGCCAATTGGTGGTGGTGGTGGTGGTGGTGGTGGTGGTGAACTGAGTTTATTGTGGAATAGAAATATTTGTCAAACATGTGTACCAGGAGAGAAACTGAAGTCACATGGATGGAAAGCAAACATAGTAATGCATACAACTCTGCTTGAATCTTATATCATCATCATCATCGTCACCACCACCACCACCACCATCATCATCATCATCATCATCATCATCATCATTGTCATCATCATCGTCATTGTCATCATCATCATCATTGTTGTCACCATCATCATCATCACCACCACCACCACCATCATCGCCATCACCATCATCACTGCCATCATCATCACCAGTCATCATCATCATCATCATCATCATCATCATCATCATCATCATCACAATCATTGTCATCGTCATCACTGTCATCATCATCATCATCATTGTCATCATTTTCATTGTCATTATTATCACCCTCACCCATCATCATCATCACCATCATCATCATCATCGTCATCATCACCACCACCATCCCCATCATTGCCATTATGATCCTGATCATCGTCACTATCATTATCATCATCATCATTGTCGTTGTTGTTGTCATCACCCCCACATCATCACTGCCACCACCACCACCACCACCACCTTCATCACCATTGTCATCACTCTTGTCATTGTCATTATTGTCTTCATTTAATGCCCCTTTTCCTAAGCTTGCATGAGTCAGTCTATTAAGGTAGATTTTCTTTTTCTACAACTGGATGCCTTTCCTGATGCCAACCCTCACCTGTTTGCAAGTAATGTAAATATTTCACACGTTTTTGCAGAATACTGGAAATGAGTGGAAATACTGGAAATGAATGACATTCATTTACAACAACCACACTATTCCAAGACAAGGAGACACAGTGACTATCACACAGGAATATGTACATAAATGCATACACACACACATGCATACACGCACACATACACACACACACACGTATGTGTATATAGGATATGAGGTGTTTTCATTAGGATGACTCAAACTAATAGGTATGTGTTCTGAGTGCTCAAATAGGTGTGCCACCAAAATTCCAGTTAGTTGAAGTTGTGGTTGTGTGATTGTCTTGTTCAAAAATGGCTAAAGGTGACTCCCATTTGAGTCATAGGTTAAAACAGTAATGAAAGGCTAACGATTAGGCAATGCAGAACAAGGACATTTAATTTCATTTCATTTAATCTAAAATTTAGCTACATAATGAGTGGTAAAAGACGTTTTATTGATGTACCTGAAGAGATCCAGAACGGGTCGAAACATGTGTTGTACCCAATAAAGTCTATTACACATTCCATCTCCTATTTTATTAATGCTGTTACCCCAACCGCCATTACAAAGTTCCTGCAGTAAACTTACAGATAACAACAGGTTATCAAAATTGTGTATATATATGTATATATATCTATGTATATATATATATATATAT
>NC_069008.1:14582735-14584046 GCF_001194135.2 Octopus bimaculoides | reverse complement strand
TATATATATATATATATATATATATATATATATATATATATGTATGTTTGTATATATATATATGCATATATGTATAAATGTACATGCATATATTCAGACATACATATATATATATATATATTTATATTCTGCTGTTATTGTTAGTGTTTATCCTTCACCTATCTTGGAACCTGCAATTCATTTGGATCTAAAGTCTATAGGTGGTGGTGGTGCAGTAGGTGCAGCGAGTGTACCCATGTGCAACCTTGATGACTCAATGTGTATTCAATCAGTTATTTGTGAATGTATGCATAACTGGAGAACAAATCTGTGTTTGCTTGAGTGAGTAAGTATTTATCATTATACATTGTTTGTACACAATAACACTATCTGTGATTTGACCTTGGTGCTTTACTATTTAAGTACCCGATTCTCATGAATCCTTGGAAATTTTAAATACATACATACACACACACATACATACATACATACATATTACTGATGAAGGCCTGTTTACCCTGGGTTTCTCGCCATAAAGAGTATCATCATCATTATCATCATCCTCATCGTTTAACGTCCGCTTTCCATGCTAGCATGGGTTGGACGATTTGACTGAGGACTGGCAAGCCAGAAGGCTGCACCAGGCTCCAATCTGATCTGGCAGAGTTTCTACAGCTGGATGCCCTTCCTAACGCCAACCACTCCGAGAGTGTAGTGGGTGCTTTTACGTGCCACTGGCATGAGGGCCAGTCACATGGAACTGGCAACAGCCATGCTCAAAATGTGCATGCAGCTGTGAGGAGAATCATTGAATCACCATTTGTGAGCTATCAGAGGATATGCAGATTAGTTACGGTTCAGTTCAGTCCATTATCACTGAAGATGTGGGGATGAGGTGCGTGTCTACCAATTTTGTGCCCAAACTGCTTTCAGCTGACCAAAATGACACTCATGTTTCAGTTGTACAAGATCTTGATTGTATTGAGAATAAAGAAAAGATTTTGAAAACTTTGAGCAGGCCCCTGAGCAGGTATTGCCAAGCTTTTGGCAAAATTTGATGCAGATTCTCTGTTCAACCTTCTCTCTCATAGTCTATGCAACAAACACATTCTACACACGTTACTTCTAAGCACTGCTGTAAACAGTGGGAGTGAGATAGAATGTTAAAACTTAGTGTGCCTGCAGAGCAGAGTTAAGGTTAATCTGTGCCTAGTGGCTTCACTCTGTGTGGTTTAGCTTCATTACTATGGCAACAGTCCGGATACTTATTGATCAGACTACGTATATATATATATATATATGTATATATATATATGTATATATATATATATA
>NC_069008.1:14581332-14582481 GCF_001194135.2 Octopus bimaculoides | reverse complement strand
ATATAACACACACAAAAAGAGATAGATAGATAGATAGATAGACACAGACAGATGACAGTGAGAGAAAGAGAGAGTAAGATACATACACACACACATGCACACACATTTTTCCTTGTTCACTTATCGCAAGTTTGTTGCCTCAACTGTGAAAATATTATTTGTTGTTTGTAATGATGATGATGATGACGACAATAATGTTGGTGTGACGATGATGATGACGACGACGGTGATGGTGGTTGTGATGATGATGATGATGATGATGATGATGATGACGATGGTGATGACGATGGTGATGATGGCAATGATGATGATGACAATTACGAATCATTGCTATAACTTCTGCAACTGTCTTATCTCACACTTTTACTGCTTCAGCATATATGAATTAGATTTGAACTAGGAATGTCACTGTGATTAGCTCCTCTTTCTCTTTCTTTCTCCCTCTCTCTCTCCATTCTCTGTCTCCCTCTCTCCCTCTCTCTACTTTCTCTTACACCACTCTCTCCCCCTCTCCCTGTTTATATACATATATATAAACTTACTTGGAATATATATATATATATTGTAGATAGAGCGATAATCTAAGCTGTGTCCTCATGAGGCATATTTGTGTATTCAGTTCTTCAAATTATATTTGTAGATATTAACTTTTATATGAGAGTTGAAAATACTGGAGAATGCTGTTAAATACTAGAAAATACTTTTTGTAGATTAATTACGTATTAAAGCAGAAAACTGGATGAATATTTTGATGCTATTTATTCTGCATTGCATATGTTTGATTACTAAAAGGAATTACATAGGTATGCATAGAGAAAGACATGTAAGATATCTATTACTAATTTTTAGGGTATGTCACGCATCTTTCTTTCCATGTATACCTATGTAACTCTTCCTTTAACTCCAATTGGTTTAAACGGAATAAATGATGCCAAAAAGTTTTTCTAGTTTTCTGCTTATATATATGATATGTGATATACGATATATGATATACGATATATGATATATGATATATATATATACATATATATATATTACCCATACAGGTGATCCCCAGGAGTGCCTCCGGATTTAAACATCCCCTGGTTGCTTGGATGCTTCAGACTACCCCTGAAGGATCGAGGCAAACCTACCACTTACCTATATATA
>NC_069008.1:14580641-14581322 GCF_001194135.2 Octopus bimaculoides | reverse complement strand
TATATATATATATATATGCATCAGATGTGGTTTCCAGTTTTCTGTTTATATATATATATAGGCTTCAAATATGGTGTGAAAGAGAAATGAATGCACTGGTATGGTCATGTGATGCATATGGTTGAGAACAGTGTCAATCTCTAACTGTGGAAGGAACCTGTGGAAGAGGTAGACTCAGGAATGATCTTTGGATGTTGAGTCTAATAACTGAGACTTTTGACAATATGCTGAACTTGAGAGAACTCATCAAGCCAAGTGAAAACATAGTTGTGACCTTTGCCAGTGTCATGTAAATGGCACTTGTAAAATCGTATTTGTGACTATTACTGGTGTCATGCAAATTGCACCCATACTTGAGGCATGTAAACAGCATTAGGAAAGGCCTCCAGCCATAGAAACCATGCCAAATCAGACTGGAAGCTAATACAGCTCTCTGGATTACCAGTTACAGTCAAATCTTCTAACCTATGCCAGCATGGAAAGCAGACACTAAATGATGATGATGATGATGATGATGATGATGATGATGATGATATATATATATATATATATATATATATATATGGCAACGTGGAGTAAGATAGGCAGGCCATTGTATAAAAAAACTACTAGGATAGCCCATGGTGTGTCAGGGGAATGAGTTTTATTCTTGGGCGAAATTTTACCAGAAATAAAACTTAA
>NC_069008.1:14574111-14580075 GCF_001194135.2 Octopus bimaculoides | reverse complement strand
GGTGGGAAAATTTTTTCCAAGCTGGATTTGTCAGAGGCCTACCTCCAATTACTGGTAGATGAAGAATGTGCTAAAGTATTAACAATCAATACTCATAAAGGTCTGTACCGTTTCAAAAGACTGCCATTTGGAGTAAAGGTCGCACCAACAATATTTCAGCAAGTGATGGATACTATGCTAGCAGGTTGTGAGTTCGTGGTCCTATACTTGGATGACATATTGATCAAAAGTGAATCAAGGGACCAACATATTGAACATATAGAAGAGGTTTTCAAACGAATTTGTGATTACGGGTTTAAAGTAAGGGAGGATAAATGTGAATTTTTCTTGACAAAAATAAAGTACTTAGGACAGGTGATCGATGAAAACGGATGAAAACCGGACCCTTCTAGGATCGACACGATAAAAAAAAATGCCTGCTCCCACTAACAAAACAACACTACAAGCATTTAGGACCAAAATATGAACACAGAAAGCATTTAAACCAATTAAAAAAAAGATATACCAAAAACCAAGAGAGGCGAGAAGAACCAATGGATTTATGGTATGATTTGTTCGCAGTCCCAGAACCACAAGCAAAAGCAGAACCGACACGTAGTTCGAGCAGGAAGAGAAAACCTACAGAAATGATGGAAATTAACGCTGAGAGAAAAAGATATGCCAGTTTCTCACCGAGGAAATGAAATTGATAAGTTCGGGTTTAAAAAACTCAAAAGGGGGAGGTGTTGTGTCAACGCCCCCAGACGATGAAGTAGACTAGCCCAATATGTAGATATAGAGTGAGAAGTCGAAATGTCGTAGTAGTTGAGTAGAGGTCATCCAAACGTGCGATATAACATTCTCACAAATTCGTCTACGCCAGTACAGTTCTTTACCTTCTGTTTGTTCTTTTCTTTTGTATCCAACTCTATCTGCAGCAACCATAGTTGCAGCCCAAATAATCTTGTTGGCTTCAGTTATATTTGTCATCTGGAATAGCCCAAGAACCAAATCTATCTTTTCGGTTTCAACCTTGTGCTTGCTGTGCCAGTCAATGTACTTCAGGATGGGGGGGGGGGCGGTGCTTGATCCTGGTCTTCTCTAATATATTGGCACGGCACTACTGATCTTCCTTAAACAACCTTGCCTGGACTTGTGCCTTGGAGGGGAACTTTCTAAGTGCAATCCCATAGTTACTCATGACCAAAGGGGTTTTTTACCTTTTTATTCTTTACATTTAGCAGAGTAATCTGAATGCTAAAGAGTAAAAACAGGGATTTCATGAACCAATGTGGTAACTTCTATGTAGTCATTTGACTTTACTGCTCAATGTAACAGCCAAATCTTCTCTCAAACTCCCTACTACCTTTAACCCTTGTAGCATGTAAATCAGCCATATCTGGCTCAAATATTCTCTCTGTTTTATGCTCAAACTGGCCTGTTCTGGATTCTAACACCTACTCTACAATGTTATTCTAAAAGTAAATCACATCAGAAAAGATCTCAAAGCTACGAGATTATACATGATTAATTCAAAACAATGTAAATACATGACTATTTTATTTTGACAGAGTGAAGGTGCGCGGCTTAGTGGTTAGGGGTAATTGGCTCACGATTGTAAGGTTGTAGTTTGATACCCAGCAGTGCGTTGCGTCCTTGAGCAAAATGCTTTATCTCATATTGCTCCAGTTAATACAGTTGGCAAAAATGAGCAGTACTTGTATTTCAAAGGTCCAGCCTTGTCACATTCTGAGTCACTCTGAATCTCCCTAAGAACTATGTTAAGGGTATGCATGTCTGTGGAGTATTCAGCCACTTGCATGTTAATTTCATGAGCAGGCTGTTCTGTTGATTGGAACAACTGGAACCCTTGTCATCGTAACCAACAGGGCCAGTCAAATATGACAGAATAATTTGAATGACAAAGGATTGAGAAAAGACAGATGACATTTAATTGCAATGAAAATTATAAAGAAACTAGAGCAAGCAAAGCAGTGTGACTTCTTCAATATTAAATAACAGTTTATCTTTTGTGGTATCATGATTAAAAACTCAAAACTAATTCTAATTTTCTGCTATAATTATCAAGCTAGAAAAATATCTGACAAAAATTATAGAACAAATTGACTCTGTTTACTGCATGAATAACAGCAATAAAAATGTAAACAGCAAATCTATGCTACAAGTCAGACCATGCAGCCATTGTGAAGTAAGATACCAATGATATATTGTCATGGAAGTCAAGCATCACAGCAGGAATCACTGTGCCTCAAAAATGGGTAATTTTTAAAGTAAACAAGAAAGGACTAAAGCAATGTTGATTTTAGAAACTAAATAAGCAAGACACATCCTAATGAGAATAACTAATGGGATTGATGACAAAATAGAACAGAAAAATATGTTAATATGCAATATTTTCTTTATTTTATCTTGGTTTAGATCTGAGTAGGAATCAAGCAAAATAAAAAGAATACAAGAAAACAAGGCACAGTTAATAAGACAGACTCGAGTCTATTTTTGATCATACGTGAAGAAACAATTCATGTGTAGCCAAGCTTGGTCTAGTTACACGCAAGAGGTTTAAACTGTTACATCATTTTTACTCAGTGTTATCATCGTCATCATCGTAATCGTCGTCATCATCATCATCATCGTCATCGTCATCATCGTCATCATCGTCATCATCATCATCATCATCACCATTGTCACCGTCATCATCGTAGTCGTTGCCGTTGTCATCATCATCATCCCCACTATCATTTAATTTCTGTTTTACCAACCCATACTGGCATGGGTTGGATGGTCTCGATAGGAGCTGGCAAGGCAGAGGATGATGCTAAGCTCTAAAGTCTGCTCCAAAGGTTTTTATGGATGCATACTTTCCTAATGCCAACTACTTCACAGAGTGCACTGGATGCTTTTTACATGGCTCCAGCACCAGTAAGCCACAAGACAAGATCCCTCAGCTGAGGTAGTGGGGAGAAGTATTGAGAGAGGTGACCTTATGCCAGGTAATGGGAGATTAAAGTATTATAGAGGGACAAAAGAAGGTTTCTTACTGTAGACAAGATACAAGGTTATCCCAGTTAGAAAAGAGAGAGAAGAGGAAAGTAGACCATTTATCATCCTCATCATCTTCATTATCATCATTTAGCCTCTGCTTTCCATGATGAAGTGACTGGAACTAGTAAGCCAGAGAGCTGTACTAGGTTCCAGTCTGAATTTGCTTAGTTTCTATAGTAATAAACACCTTCCCCAACCAGTCTCTGACCACAGTAGAAAGGAACTAACAACAGCTCCTCACTTTTGAGGGGATTCAGAGAATGATGTTTGGCTTCTTCCTCTGTATGGAATCGAATGTCCACCATTCCATAGGACCTTCCTCTCTGTATATATATTCCTTAAGATTCCAGACGGAACCTAAAGCTTTTTGTATTTGAACTTTTGTGGCTCTTTCCATATCCTCCTTGATTTTATGATTGTACAGTACGTCACTGAGTGGCGTATCGTATCCTGGATTGTCTCGGGGTGGGGGTGGAGGGGTGGTATTTAACTTTATAACTAATTCATCTCTCTTGACTAGCTGTCTAGCATTTTTAAGTTCCACTTCAGAGAATTGTATTCTCTGAAGAGATGACTTGGCTGCTCCAGCGAAAGAAGGTTTAGAAGAGCTGTTTCAAGCTGTTGCACTGGTTTGTTTCTCAGTTCCTTTGTTATTTTCATCATTTTTGTTGTTGCTTTTGTTGCTGCTGTTGTTGTCGTTGTTGTTACCTTTGCTATTGTAGTTGTTGCTATGGCTGTTGTTTGGTTGTTGTTACTTGTACTCAACTCATCCATTTCTTTGCTCATGAAAGGGCTCTCATTGTTTACATTTTCGAAATTACTGTTTTTATTTTAAACAATGTTGTCAAAAATGAAGCCTTTGCTTTTCCAAAGATCTTCTAAGAGATCCTTCTCGAAAAAATTGGCCCCATTGGCCTTTTTGTCCCTTTTTTCAACAAAAATACAGCTATTGTCTGTTCTTTTTTTCAGCGCAACGTTGCTTCCCATGCTCTCACTCTCTTTCATTGATATTTGGTGATGCTCCTCACTCTCTCTCCTTCTCTCACATATGAGCATTACCATGTTGGCAGGGAAAATGCAAACAGCTATGATTAAAAGACAAAATCAATTGACCTGTCCCCCAAAACTGGGGGACAAAACAAGAAAATAAACTCACCAGCAATTAACTAGCAAATTAACCAGAAAAATAACCAGAAATTAGCCAAAAATTAACCAGCAAATAAACTCAACAGCAATTAACCTGTTGTCCATGATGGTACAAACTTGGAGGATGCAAATACACTATTATGTGTTTCTACCTTATAAAATCCATGGAGTGAGGTCAAGCAAGACTTGCCAGGTTGATGGCCATAATAATAATAATAATAATAATAATAATAATAATAATAATAATAACAATAACACCAATAATAATCCTTTCTATAGTAGGCACAACCTCTGAAATTTTGGGGGAAGGGACAAGTTAATTACATCAACCCCAGTACTTGACTGGTACTTAATTTATCAACCTTGAAAGGATGAAAAGCAAAGATGATCTTGGCAGAATTTGAACTCAGAACGTAAAGACGGATGAAATATTGCTAAGCGTTTTGCCTGGCTGGCATATCAACGATTCTTCCGTCTCACTGCCTTAATAATAAAAATAATCTTTTCCTCTATAGGCACAAGACCTGAAATTTTGGGGGAGGGGTATAGTCAATCACATCGACCCCAGCCAAGCATTTTGTCCAACATGCTAATGATTCTGCCAGCTTGCCACCTTAATAACATCATCATCATCAACAACAACATCAACAACAGCAGCAGCAGCAACAACAACAACAACAACAATAATAATAATGAGAAGGGATAAAGAATAGTTAATAAAGGCAAAGGTGAAAGACAGTAAAATATAGCAAAAAAAGAAGGCTTTATTTGACAAGTGGTTCCATTGTAAAGCATAGTGTTGGGGGTGGTGTCGAGGAGAGAAGGTAAATGTATTGAACTTGTGTGGTGTCGTGGGTGGCGGCGGCATGTCATGTGTGTGTGGAGTGGTTTGTTGGCGTGAGGTGTGGGTGTGTGTGTGGGTGTGTGGGGATTTGTGTTGTGGTGTGTTTTTTTGCCTGTAAAAATAGCAGATGAAAATAACTCAGAGACAAGAATAACTGAATAGTTTAATTACCTGACAGGGAAAACAGGGGAGGTGGGAGAATGGTAGGGGGGGAGAAAGAGGGGAAAAGAGGGAGAGAGATGGTGAGGGAGATGGGAAGGAGGGAGAAAGGAAGGTAGCAGAGGAGAGAGAAGAGACAGTGAGAGAGATTTGACAAAGACAGGAGAGAGAGAGTGGGGGTGGGGAGAGGGAGAAAGAGAGACAGTCAAGGACAGGGAAGGAGAGAGATAAAACAGAGAGAGAGAGAGGGGGATGAGATGGAGAGTGAAAACTGAAAATAAAAACAGAGGGAAAGAGAAGTAGAGAGACAAAGAAAGAGAGAGAGAGGGAGAGAGAGAGAGTAAAAGACAGTGAAAACAAGGAGAGAGAAGAAGAAAAGAAGAAATACTATATTTGGATGTTTGTCCATGTTGACGGGAAATTGTTTCTAAAAAGACCAAACAAACGAATCCAGAATGAATGAATGAAAAGAATTATACATTATGTATGTATGTGTGTGTGTGTGTATGTATGTATGAATGTATGTATGTATGTATGAATGTGTGTATGGTATGTGTATCTGTGTGTATAAGTGTATGTATGTGTATGTTAGCATATACATATATAATATATATATATATATATATATATATCATCAAGATCACACATATGTATGTATACACAAATATATATTGTGGTGATGCTTATACACACACACACACACACACACACACACATACTTATATATATATATATGTTTATAAGTATATATGTATGTGTGTATATATATGTAT
>NC_069008.1:14572329-14574011 GCF_001194135.2 Octopus bimaculoides | reverse complement strand
TATATATATATATATATATATATATATATATATATATATGTAAATATATGTACATTTATATATATACACTTATGTATAATATACATGTATACATGTACATATATATATGTGTGTATATGTGTGTGTGTGTGTGTGTGCGTTAATGGGTATGTATAAATATAGATGCATATATGAATGACATGTACAAACATTAGTGAATGGGAGCACCAACTCCCAATACGAAAATACGCAGACCGTGACGACCCAGCCAACACCTGCTAATTTGAAAAGCAGGTGCAAAATGAGTATGATGATGATGATGATGATGATTATGATGATATATACATACATACATGCATATATATATATATATACTTTATTAAGAAGCTGCAAAAATATCACAAAAACTGTTACTCAGAGTTTCATGTTCCCATTTGTTGGATAGTTTTGTTTAGAATCTTGCCAAACAGGTACAGAAGTTTGGTGCAGGTTTCTGCCTGGCCGGCTCCTGTCAAACCATCCCACCCATGTTGGCGTGGAAGGCGGACGTTAAACGATGATGATGATATATACAACAAAACTGTCCACCGAATGGGAACATGAAACTCTGAGTAACAGTTTTTGTGATATTTTTGCTGCTTTTTAATAAAGCATATTACTCTACCTCTGGTATTCGAATACTATTTTTCCACCTTGTATCACATTTATGTGCTTACTCTGGTATATATAGTGAGGGCATTGGAGGAGGTGATCTTGTGTGTAATGATGAAAGGTTAAAGTAAGACAGAGACAGAAACAGGTGTCTTGCCGTAGAGGAATTACAAGGTTACCTGACTGGAGAGAGAGAGAGAGTGAGCAAGAGAGAGCGATCAGGAATGAGGACAGAAACGTGTGCTGTTGCAAAAGAGATACATGGTTACCCAACCTGAGGGAAATGAAGGAGATGGAGAGAGAGAGAAAGGGAGACATCAGGATAGAGATGGTGGTAAAGTGGCATACTCACAAGAGGCAGGGATCAGAATATAAATGGGATGGTCAGTAGAGGCTGAGAGAGATATAGATAGTGGCAAATGCCAGGGCATACCCTTGAGGTTCAAAGGTCACAATATAAGTAGCAGAATATTGCCAAAGAAGCTTGATTAGAGAGTGGGGAAGGGAAGTGAGTGGTGAAAAATTAGGTATTTAGAGTGGTGGTGGTGGTGGGGGATACCGGATAGTAATGATACAGAGAAACAGGGATGTGAGGATTATTTTCAAGTCATTAATTTCCATAAAAATTTTTTATTTATTTACTTTTGTTTTATATATATATGATGTATGTATTTATGTATGGAAAGTCAGAGCTTCCTAGCAACAAAGTTTTGTTTCATGGGTTTTTTTTTCTTTTCCAAGTTATTTCACATGCTTTTAACAAATGTAACATCAAAATCACACATAAACGGAAAAGGAAAGATTTGGTTGCTATTTCTTGCACACCCTGCTACCACATAACAGGCATTTTGGGTCCTTTATTGCAACCAGCTGTTACATGGTAGTAGGGCATGCTAGAAATAGCAGCCAAAGCTTTGGAGCTGAGATGCGTTGAATGCACTTGAAAAAAATTCTTGCAATGGTATTCACTTGGGGCTATCTTATATCTATCTATCTATCTATCTATCTATCTATCTATCTATCTATCTATCTATCTATCTATCTATCTATCT
>NC_069008.1:14570993-14571941 GCF_001194135.2 Octopus bimaculoides | reverse complement strand
AAAGCCCCAAAAACACATTTTCAAAATTTTAATTTTTCCCCTCTCCACCCCTCTGGCAAAGAAAAACAAGGGGGTAGGGGAAATTAAAATTTTGAAAATGTTATTCATTTAGCTTCTGTTTCTAGCATGTCGAGATTTCTGTTTAGATACTTCTTATGTCTGCTATTTTAGTAGGAGGAGAGAAGTCTTTATTTTTTTTGAAAAATGTCGATTTTTTTTTTTTGCAGATTTGGAATCTCCACAGTCAAAAAGGTGGCTTTCTGTAGAAAAAAACCAAAAAAAAAACCAAAAGGAGGTGTGGTCGATGTCCTTTACCTCCACCTATATATGTCTATATAGAGGTATATAGATTGATAAATAGATAGTTATAGATATGTATGTGTATATATACACAGAGTGCAGTGAATAAACTGTCATTAGGGAGTTGTGTATGGCTATGTATGGCAGGGCTTTTGGTTGTAATTCATTCTTTAGTTTGGGATATCTGAGTTTGTGGATGTTAAGTTGTAGGGCACATTGAAAACCTACATCAATTAGTGATGGTGGGTAATTCCTGCTGATGAGTGTATTGTTTAACTCATGTAGTCATGTGTCCCTGGTGCTTGTATCAAATGCGATAGTGCAAATCCTTTTTGCCAGGTTGAAAGGGATATTCATTCTAGTGTGTCTGAGGTGGCATGAGTTGAATGGTTGATATTGCTTGGAGTCTGTGAGCTTATAGTATATGTCTATTTCTATTTTGCTGTTGGGTTTCTTAATGAGGATGTCAAGGATTGAAAGTTGTTGATGGCTATATTCCATTGTAAATTGAATGTTTATGTCAAGTCCATTTAGAAGTGCTTGAAATTCTTTAAGTCACTCTATACAGTCATGCCAAAGAATGAATATATATACATATACATATATATACATATACATATATATATATATACATATATATACATATAT
>NC_069008.1:14566342-14570983 GCF_001194135.2 Octopus bimaculoides | reverse complement strand
ATATATATATATATATATATATATATATACACTCACACACACACACACACATGTATAAAATGTGTGTGTGTGCTGTGTGCTTTATGTTGCATTGTGTGTGTGTACGTGTGTGTGTGTACGTGTGTGTGTGTACGTGTGTGTGTGTGTACGTGTGTGTGTGTACGTGTGTGTGTGTACGTATGTGTGTGCATAATATGTCGATTTTAGGATATGTATATATGTATATATATTAGATATATAATATTATATACTATATATACTATATATATATATATATAGTATATAATATGTAATATATACACATATTTTACCAGTTCCAGTCAAACTGTCTAACCCATGCCAGCATGGAGAATGGACACTAAATGATGATGATGATGATAATAATGGCGATGATAGATATTATATGTATGTGTATATATGTGTGTTTGTGTGGATGTGTGTGTGTGTATAAATATATATATATATATATATATACACATACACATGCACACATACACATACACATACACACACACACACACACAGATACACAAACTCATACATATATGGAAAACTCAACAGAGAGATCCGCCATTCAAGTTGACAGCAATATGATCGATCGAGTGGAATTAAGAATATGAAGGTAAGAAAGACTTAAAGACTTCGATTCCATCAAGGATTAAGTCTTAGATGCTTAAAATATCTGATGGAGTAGGATATGGACTGGTCAATGTGCAGCAGGAAGGTATCATAGCAAATAACTGTTGCAACATCAGCATCAGTATAAACATTGCATACTGCAAGAAGTGCAAGAGAGAGATGGGAGGGAGAGAGAGGAAGGGGGAGACAGATGGAGGGAGAGAGGGAGGGGAGAAAGAGAGAGAAAGATGTAGGGAGAAGAGGGAAAGCAGGGAGAGAAGGAGAGAGAGAGAGGGTGGGTGAGGGAGGGAGTGGAGTAAGGGAAAGATGGAGGGAGTGGTAGAAAGAAGGAGAAGAGAGAAAGAGAGAGGGAAGGAGGGAGAGAAAGGGGAGAGAGAGAGAAAGATAGAGAGAGGTAGGGAGAGAGAGAGAGAGTAGCGGAGAGAGGGAGAAAGGGTGGGAGAGAGATAAAGGGAGAGAGAGAAGGCAAGAGAGAAAGACCTAATTACAGGGGATACCAAATTGTTGGAAGAGATCATGAAAGTTACAGAAAGAATAATTATCAACTCAATTAATTAGGATGAGAATTAGCCTTGATGAGCTGCAATATGGCTTTGTGCCAGGAAGAGGTATAACCAATGAGACAGTTGCAGAAGTACTTTGGTTAAAAGAAGTAAACTACTGTGCCTGGCATTCATTGAACTGGAGAAAGCCTTTGATAGGGTCGCTCACTCTGTTGTGGTTTTGGAGTCATCATCATCATCATTTAACATCCATTGTCCATGCTGGCATGGGTTGGATGATATGACCAGAGCTGTCAAGCTGGGGAGCTGCACCAGACTCCAGTCTGATTTGGCATGGTTTCTACAGCTGGATGCCCTTCCTAACACCAACCACTTTACAGAGTATGCTGGATGCTTTTATATGGCACTGCAATGGGCGCTTTTGCATGGCCCCACACAAATGCTTTTACATGACCTCACCTGGATGCTTTTATGGGGCATAGCATGGGCACTTTCATGCGACACCACACAGGTGCTTTTACATAACGTATAAGCACTAGTGTGGCATCACATGGGTGCTTTTATGTGCACTGCATGGATGCTTTTACATTGCACCACATGGGCACTTTCATGTGATGCCACAAAGACAAGACCAGATTTAAACCATGGGGGTCCAGAGCACTTCAAGTTTGGTGGTCCCCTTATACGTAACAATTAAAATCTTAGTAAATTACCAAATTCAAATCTCAAACCCCCATCTATTTCATGTAATTGAATTTGATGAGTTAGTAGAGGAAGTTTAAATAAATGACTAAAAATGTTGCTTTATAGATACACTTAAAAATTCAAATTTAGTTTTTCACGCATCTATTTGCAGTGTTTGACTTTTCCTTCATTGTGAAAAGTATAAAGAAGTGGGGAAGAAGGGGTAAGATTTTTTCCTTTTAATGCGAGTTACAAATGTTTCAGAATGTGGAATAAGATAAAATCACAGAAAATTACAAAAAAAGAAAAAACATCGTTTTTGTGGTTGTTGCTGTTCCAAAGGCATGGTGAGTGTATGTGCGCGTGTGTGTGTGAGGGGGTGGGTGGAGACACCAATATTTAAAAGATATGGATTTTAAAAATTCTTCTTTTAAAACGGCTTTCCTTCATTGTTTTGCAATGCATGAACAAAAAGAGTGAGGGAAAATCCCAACACAAACAGGAAAATGCAAACAGCTATTTCCTCAAGTTTGCTTTTCCAGTTTCCAGTAAGGGCAGGTGGGGTACAGTGAGTAATAATTATGGCATTTTTGACGTTAAAGAAAAAATATTTTTTACAAATGTTCACTACCTTGCCAAAACTATATCAGCTAAATAAAGACCTTCTCTAAAGGCAGTAAAACCTATAACATATTCAGGACACTACTTCAGAAAATTATCACTGAATTCTTTGAGCATATAGAAGACAAATTTAGGCAGGTCAAAATGAGTAAGACAAGATAAAGCAAATCTGCCTCTCCAGTTCTCCAGAATTACATTTGAAAAAAGATTCATACACATAAACATCCATCCTTACACAGCAGAAAGATCAGAAAAACAAAAAAAAATTTTAAATATCTTGGTCAAATGAAAGAGGATTGTGGAAAAATAGCACATGATATTAAATTAAGGAAACCCAACTAAATCTAAAAGAGTATAAAATATTCTCTATAGCTTCTTCACGATCTGCAGGAGTAGCTTTCTTCCATATATATTTATGTACCATGCAGTTAAAGAGAAGTATTTCTAAAATTAATCACTACTCATTTTGCTATAATTTAGACATTTTTTTTAGATATTAGTTTGGAAAAAAATTGACGTGGAATCAAACAGGGTAAAGAATATTGATGATTAAACACTAAAAATTATGCAGATATTTTATTAGCAATGTCAATTACAATCAGGCCCTATACAACAAAAATACATTTAATACACGGTATATAACTGATATTGGGACGTAAACACAATGTAGACATGAAATACTGCTAAGCATTTCACCCGGCGTGCTAACATTTCTGCCTTCTAGAAGAAGAAGAAGAAGGAGAAGGAGAAGGAGGAGGAGGAAGAAGAAAAAGAAGAAGAAGAAGAATCATCTAGAAAAAGTCATTAAATGCTGAGATGTAAATAGATTTTGATTTTTAATTTGAATTGAAAAAATGCTAATTAACTCCTACTTGAGAAGAAAACAAGAATTGAAGGGTGTGTGTGAGACAGGATTAAGATGAAAGTAGTTTGGAATTGAAAATCACAAGAATAACGTACCATTATTTTTATACTTCTGTTAATGGTGTTTGTTTTTTCTTTTTTAGTTTTGCTTGTAGTGTTTTCATTATTTTCTGTTTGTATATTGGCTCCTGGAACCAACACCTGGACCTTGAAGAAGAAGCATTGAGCCTGCCTTGATGGTACATACTCCATGCTTATATATAAAGGCTCAGAACATCTCACTACATGAGTACAAAGATCAACAAAGATTTCTTTGCTTCTTATTCCCTCCACTGTGGAGGTGCATGACTTAGTGGTTAGGGCATTGGACTGATCATCGTAAGATTGTGGTTTCAATCCCTGGACTGAGTGACACATTGTATTCTTGAGCAAAGCACTTCATATCATGTTGCTCCAGTCCACTCAGCTGACAAACATGAGTAATCCTGCAACAGACCATCCAGTTGGGAAATTTATATGCCATGGAAACTGGGAAACCATCCCTTATGAGTTGGTATGGTAACCAGTGGAGCTGAATGGCTTAGTGGTTAGGGTGTTGGACAAATAAGATTGTGGTTTTGATTCCTGGACCAGGCAACATACTGTATTCTTGAGCAAAACACTTCATTTCGCATTACTCCAGTTCACTCAGTTGGCAAAAATGAGTAATCATGCAACAGATTAGTGTCCCATTCAGGTGGAGAATTTATACACCACGGCAACCTGGAAACCAGCCCTTGTGAGTTGGTATGACTTCAGAAGGTAACTTTACTTTACTTATTCCCTCCACTTTTCCCCACCCCAAACTCCCTGATACTCCTCGTCGACCACACCTTCGCCCATGGTCTCCATTCACTGGATTCTTCTCTATCTGTATCCATCTCTATCCATTTGCCACTTTCTTTTCACACTCTGGTGAACTTACCACCCCTTTCAGCCTGTCCCAATCATCTGGACCAGTTATCGTAAATACACATTCCTGTAACTGGAAGGTAATAACCTGGCCACTTTTCATCATTTTACCTTTCTTTTACCCAATGCGGTAGCCATGTACAAGGAAGAGCTGAAAAGTTCTTGGCTTTTAGAGTGTCACAGTAGGTGTGGCTGAAGGCTCAGCCTTCTGAGTTCTTTTAAGGGGCTTTGAAAAACTGACAGACCACTGTAATAAGTGTGTGAATCTGAGAGGGGAATATGTTGAATAAAATCATAAAGCCAAGAACTTTTCAGCACACACTAATTCATGTGTGTGTATGTGTGCATATATATATATATATATATATATATATATATA
>NC_069008.1:14565213-14566028 GCF_001194135.2 Octopus bimaculoides | reverse complement strand
TGCATCAACTTTTGTCTAGTTCCCAAAGAAACATGCAGTCTTGCATTATCATGTTGGAAAACAACACCCTTCCTGTTGGCCAATACTAGATGTTTCTCTTGAATTGCTGCTTTTAACTCGTCTAGCTGTGTGCAGTATTTCTCAGAATTAATTGTCTGGTTACTTGGGAGAAGCTCATAGTACAGAATTCCTTTCCAATCCCACCGGACACAAAGCAAGACTTTTTTAGGGTGAAGACCCGCTTTTAGGGTGGCTAAGGGTGACTCATGTTGCTTACTCCAGGATCGCTTTCTCTGAACATTTCAGTAGATAATCCATTTCTCATCCCCTGTCACAGTTTGCTTTAAAAAAAGGTGTGTTTTCATTCCGTTTATAAAGCGAATCATAGATGGAAATGCGATCCAAAAGATTCTTCTCACTCAACTCATGTGGTACCCAAACATCATAGCGATTTGTGTACCCAAGCTTTACCAGGTGCTTATGAACGACAGATTTTGATAGGTTGAGGCTTTCTGCCAATTCTCGGGTTGTGCAATGTGGGTTATTCTCAATTAATGACTTGATTTGGTCATCATCTGTAGTGGATGGCCTGCCTGATCGCTCTTTATCAATAAGGCTACAATCTCCAGCTCGGAACCTTGCAAACCACTCCCATACAGCTCTTTTGGATAAAGAAACATCACCGTAAACTGCGCATATTTCTTTGGTTGCTTGTGAGGCATTTTTCCCTTTACAGAAAAAGAAAAGCATCAAGTGCTAAAAATGAACTTTCTTATCTTCCATTTTAAAGGGTTACAGAATTAACACAGGTTATA
>NC_069008.1:14562392-14564865 GCF_001194135.2 Octopus bimaculoides | reverse complement strand
GAAAGGTAAGCTGCTATAAACTGGCAAGAACTTTCTGGACAACCCAATATATATATATATATATATATATATATATATGAGGTGGTGCTGAAAATTTCCAGGCTTTTAGGGTGTCTCGAAAGGCCTGGTTAGAAGCCCAATCTTCCGAGTTCTTTTATTGGGCTTAGAAAGACTGAAGGATAACTGCAACGAGTGAGTGAGTGTGTGAGAGGGCAATATCATCATCATCATCATCGTCGTTTAACGTCCGCTTTCCATGCTAGCATGGGTTGGACGATTTGACTGAGGACTGGTGAAACCGGATGGCAACACCAGGCTCCAATCCAATTTGGCAGAGTTTCTACAGCTGGATGCCCTTCCTAACGCCAACCACTCAGAGAGTGTAGTGGGTGCTTTTACACACATAAATATCTATAATCGTACATATATAGATACATGTAATTATATATACACATACATGTGCAAATACATACACACATATGCACATAGATATATACATACACATATAGATATCCATAATCGAATAAAATCATAATAAACTGATCCTTTCTGTATTTTTTTTACCCAAAGCCAGGAACTTTGGAGCATCCCCTCATATCTTTTCTTCTGCAACCTCTTTCTGTTACTCTATCATACTTTAACCTCTCAGCATCTGAAATAAAGCTACTATCCTCAATACTACACCCCACTACCACCGACAGCACCACCACCATGAATGATGATGATGATGATGATGATGATGGTGATGATGATGGTGAGGATGATGTTATATACAGCATAATTTCAATTCAGGGTAGGTTTTGCTGGTCACTGCTTTTGTGTTAAGCAGCAGGCTATATCGGAAGTTGTAAGACTGGAGACTTTTGCACCCCAGAAGGGGACAAGCTACGTTGGTGTTATTGACTAAGATGCACATTATGAAACTGAAAACTTATTGAAATCTGGATTATGAGGAGAGGAGATGGAGGAGAAAATTAAGAAAAAGAAGGGAAAACAACAGAAGAGGAAGAAAAGGAGGAGAAGGAGAAAGAGGAGGAAAAGAAAGGAGAAGAAGAGGAAATTAAGAAGGTGGAAAAGCAAAAAAAGAGAAGAGGAAACAAGAAGAAGCAAAAGAAGTAGGAGGAGGAGGAGGAGGGGGCAGGAGAAGAAGGAGAAAAAGAGGAAGGGAAAGAAGAAAGTGAGGAGGAGGAGGAGGAAATTAGGAAAGAAGTAAAGGAAAAGAAAAAGAGAAGAGCAAAGAAGCAGAAGGAAGTGGAGCAAGAGCAGGAGGAGGAGGAGAAGGAAATTAAGAAGGTGAAGGATAAGCAAAAGAAGGAAGAGGGGAAAAGAAAATGAAGAGGAAAGAAGAAAGAGGAGAAGGAGAAGCAAAGAAGAAGAAGAAGAGAAAATAGGAGTATAAGAAGAGAAATAATATTTAATGTTTGAGAATATCCTGATATGATGTAAATAGATTTTGATCTTTAATAAAAATTGGGAAATAATTAATTAACTAATTACAGCTAGGAGATATCTAGGAAAATGAAGACAGGGTGTTTGACTGGGTAAGTGGTGAATAAAAGCAATTGAGCTTTGAAATGGAGAAGAAGAAGAAGAAGAATGATATCACTTTTGTTTTGGCTTTTTTTACTTTCTACAAAGTGTACAAATAGCTGAGTGGAGAAGACACTTGCTTCCTGATTATGCGGCCTTGGGTGTAATCGTACCGCATAGCACCTTGTGCAAGTGTTTTCTAACTGTAGCTTCTTCTCTCCAAGGCTGACCAAAGCTTTGTGAGTGGATTTGAAAGTAACCTATTGTGTAAGAGTATATATACATATATATATATATACATACATACACACACACACACACACAAGCACAAAAGTTACAAGACTCATTCAGGGATAGCAAAATCCTATGAAAGTACTGGTTAATTACCTAAATAAAGAATATTGGACATTATATTTAATACTCAACTGCAAATATATGTAAACTGTGGTTTATGTATATTTATTTATTATAATAATAAGATGAGAAAATAGAGAGGTAATTGATAAATTATTATTTATTAATTTAAAAAATTGACAAACATCCCTTACAGCTGTTTCACTTCAAACCCTCACAAAATTAATTAATTGAATTAAAAATTATTTGAAAGTTGAATCTCTTCAGAGGTAGGTAAAGATATACAAAATAGTTGTTCAATTTCCACATGTTGAGTAAACAGCTGCAAACTGTTAACGCACATTGGCAACATTCATTAATTTCTTGAAAATGGGGTCTTAACCTCGAAATATTGAATGCAAGGTAAGTCTACATTAATTCATATATTTGTTTTCTTGGGATTTGCCTTGGATTTATTTCGCATTGTTCTGGCCTTACCCATGATCCTTTATACAATATATTCTACACAATACTTCATAGTAATTTTTCCATTATAATATATATATATGTTTCTTTATATATATATATATATATATATATATATATATAT
>NC_069008.1:14558641-14560967 GCF_001194135.2 Octopus bimaculoides | reverse complement strand
AACTAGACGTAGTTGATAGCTGCTAAAATAAGAATAGCCTGGGCAAAGTTCAGAGAGCTCTTACCTCTGCTGGCGACAAAGGGCCTCTCACTTAGAGTAAAAAGCAGACTGTATGACACATGTATATGAACAGCCATGCTACATGGCAGTGAGACATGGGCCGTGACTGCTGAGGACATGCGTAAGCTTGCAAGGAATGAAGCTAGTATGCTCCGATGGATGAGTAATGTCAGTGTGCATACCCGACAGAGTGTAAGTATCTTGAAAGAAAAGTTGAACATAAGAAGCATCAGTTGTGGTGTGCAAGAGAGACGATTGCACTGGTATGGACATGTGGCGAGAATGGATGAGGATAGCTGCGTGAAAAAGTGCCACACTCTAGTGGTTGAGGGAACCTGTGGAAGAGGCAGGCCTAGGAAAACCTGGGATGAGGTGGTGAGGCACAACCTCCGAACATTAGGCCTCACCGAGGCAATGACTTGTGACTGTGACCTTTGGAAATATGCTGTGCGTGAGAAGACCCGGCAAGCCAAGTTAGACCAAAATCCAAGGCCTCTGCCAGGGATGTAGCCAGCCCACTTATGCGTAACATTCCTTCATTGGACACTAAACTCCGCTTGTGAAGACAGGGTAAGGCAAGTGAAATTGAAATCGAGCTAAATTTGTAGGAACACTAAACTCGGCTTGCGAAGACCTGTTGGGGTAAGTGGAAGCGAAATCATGATGGTGCTTGTACCAGTGGAGCACTAAGAGCACCGTCCGAGCGCAATTGTTGCCAGAGCAGCTGTCTGGCTTCTGTGCCAGTGGCACGTAAATAGCACCAGCATGATCGTTACCAACGTCGCCTCCCTGGCACTTGTGCCAGTGGCACGTGAAAAGACATTCAAGCGAGATTGTTGCCAGTGCCAATTGACTGGCTCCTGTGCAGGTGGCACGTGAAATACACCATTTCGAGCATGGCCATTGCCAGTACCGCCTGACTGGCCCTCGTGCCGGTGGCATGTAAAAGCACCCACTACACTCTCAGAGTGGTTGGCGTTAGGAAGGGCATCCAGCTATAGAAACTCTGCCAAATCAGATTGGAGCCTGGTGTCGCCTCCTGGTCCACCAGTCCTCAGTCAAATCGTCCAACCCATGCTAGCATGGAAAGCGCATGTTAAACAACGATGATAGGAAATGTGAAATATAAGAAATGCAAAGAGTATATATTGATCGACACCTATTAATGGATATGCAGAATGAGTGCTCAGATCGGTTTACCACTAAAACTCTGGTTTTAAGTGCAGATGGGAATGAGGAGTTGAAATAGCCTAGTCATTGTGGCTAGAAGCAGTATCTGATTCAGCAGGTATAAATAGATAAAAACTGAAAGATAGACAAGCAATGCATTTGGTGTTACTAAAGGATATTTACTTCATAAAAGAGTACAAATAAAGTATAAACGATGCATAGAACAGTTATGGTCGATAAGTAAGTAAGCAAAGCCTCTTACTTATCGACCATAACTGTTCTATGCTTTATTTGTACTCTTCATTATGAGGTAAATATCCTTGGGTAACATCAAATGATTTGCTTGTCTGCCTTCCATTCATGATCTATTTAATTACATATATAAATATGTTGTCTAAGAATCCATAAGTCAAAAAAAAAAAATGTACTTATATATTTATCAATAGTGTTGGTATATTACTTAAAGTGTACTGTATTATATATCCATTTACAGTCATTCTTACCAGCTGGTTTTGCTCTGATGAGCACATGCTATTACTTAACCATGCAGCTATCTAACATCTGGTTGAATACCAAGAGCAAAGCCATTAGGTACGATCAACTGTAATGGATGTGTATGTGTGTGTGTAAAAAGCACCAAGTACACTCTGTTAAGTGGATGGTATTTAGAAAGGCGTCTAGCTGTAAAACCATGCTAAAGCAGACATAGAACCTGTGGAGCCTTCTGGCTTGTCTGTTCATGTCAAACCATCCCACCAAAGCCAGTATGGAGAAAAGGATGTCATATGGTACTGATAATGATAGGTCATTTATCAGTGTGTGTATATATAAAAATGTTTTTCAGAATGAGATAAAAAACCAAGGCTGTGAAGATTTTAGAACATTTAAAAATAGAAGGTCTTACAGCTGTTTCCAGGATATTTTATATATCCATTCATCGGAGACAGTGTGAGAAAACGGTTAAGCAATAGTCAATTGAGATAAGATATGAAATAGAGAGTGAAGTGGAGGAATGAAAATAGATGTGAGATATGCAGGGATATTGCATTTGTAGAGCCATTCTTTAGGCAGAATGGTATACATATAAGATGCCAAT
>NC_069008.1:14553246-14556702 GCF_001194135.2 Octopus bimaculoides | reverse complement strand
GAGCCCTGCTTCTCACATGGACAACTGTATGTTGGCTGCTCAAGAGTGGGCAGCAAAAAAAACTATTTGTATATGCTCCACAAGGGAAAACAAGGAACATTGTTTACAACGAGGTGTTATAATCACAACAGCAAGAAAGTATGTACATGATCACCTTCTTTTACGAAACTTCATTGACTTTCATATATTTATATTGATATACATATATATACGTGTGTTTGGGTGCGTGTGTGTATATACATCTCTATATATAAAGATGATGCGTAGTCTAGACGGCGTTTTTAGATTTCATTATTCTCTTTAACCCGGGCAACGCCGGGTATTTCTGCTAGTAGTATCTAAAAGTGATACTATTGAATTTCAGACAGATTCAGTACTGAGTTGCTGACGCAGAAATATCATTATAACAAATATTCTGCTCAATGCCACAGATTTGCTTGTCAGTTGCTTGACCTTAACCACTTGAGCATGTATCTTAGAGGCTGACAATATGTGCATCTCTGATGATGAGCAGGAGTAGTGGGGGAGCATCAGAGCCATGTGTTGAGAGGGATTTGAATAAATGTAAGAAAAGTTTGAAGGAAATATTAGTAATTTTCCATACTTTCTAGGGGTAAGCAAATAGAAAATTACAGTTGCTACCCAAAGACAAAAATCATGTTACACAGAGTTAATAATGGTTTCAAATTTTGGTACAAGGCCAGCAATTTCAAGAGAAGGGATAAGTCAATTACATCAACTCAGTGTTAATAATAATGATTTCAAATTTTGGCACAAGTCCAAGAGTTTCAGGGGAAGGGGTAAGTCGATTACATCGACTCCAGTGTTCAACTTGTAATCATTTTATTGATTCCAAAAGGACGAAAGGCAAAGTCAACCTTGGCAGAATCACAATGTTAATAATAATGAGAAAAGTGAAATACAACTCATGCATATATTTATATTGGTGTAATATTCAAGATATTGTAATACTTTCAGTTTAAATATTATATCATAATTATGTTTCTTTAGTACACTTGCCATAGATGAAGGAGATAATTTGCAAGACTGAAAATGACTCTTGACATCAGTGAAACACCTGGTATTAAATTAACTTGTTTCTAGATATTCATGTGTAAAAAAAATATATATATATTCCTGTTCATTTAGACAAAGAGCCAACTCTCACTATTTCTCAAATAATGGTGCTACCATACTGCTGCCATTTGTAAATAAACAGCACATCAACAAGGGTAGTGCAGCCACAGCAGAGTTTTAAAAATAAATCTCTTTATAGGTGAAGGCATGGCTGTGTGTTCAGAAGCTTGGTTCAATTCTGCTGTGTAGCACCTTCGGCAAGTGTTTTCTACTATAACCTCAGGCTGACCAAAGCCTTGTGACTGGATTTGGTAGACAGAAACTGGAAGAAGCCCGTTGTATATGTATCATCATCATCATCCTCATCGTTTAACGTCTATTTTCCATGCTAGCATAGGTTGGATGGTTCGACCGGGGTCTGGGAAGCCAGGAGACTGCACCAGGCTCCAGTCTGATCTGGCAGTGTTTCTACAGCTGGATGCCCTTCCTAACGCCAACCACTCCATGAGTGTAGTGGATGGTTTTTACGTGCCACCGGCACAGGGGCCAGAGGTGGCTGGCAGCAGCCACGATTTGTTGATGTTTTTTACATGCCACCGGCACAGGTATTACAACTACAATTTCCATTTGATTTTTATTTTGATGTTGATGTACTTGACTCAATAGGTCTCTTCAAGCATGATCCAAGGTAAGCACAGCAGGTCGTCCTATGATCCAAAGTACTTTTAAATGGGCTCAGGCTGGTTATGTGAAACTGGTCTAGGATACAGCCGTGAACTCACTTTATTTGTCGGGTCTTCGCAGTCACAGCACATCTCCAGAGGTCTCGGTCTTTCGTCATCGCCTCTGTGAGGCCCAATGTTCGAAGGTCATGCTTGACCACCTCATCCCATGTCTACCCCGGATTCCTTCAACTGTTTGGGAGTGGCACTTCTTCACACATCTCTCCTCATCCATCCGTAGTACATGACCATACCAGTGCAAATGTCTCTCTTGCACACCACATCCGATGCTTCCCAATAAATGTGTTGAGTGCCCTTCTTTCATTTATCTGTTCACTTGTATATATATATACATTTATTGGGAGCTAAATGTATGAATCAAACAATTTGATTCAAATTCCTTGGTACTCCAAGTTTCAAGCATGATGCTAGTCTTCAGCTGTTGGAATTAGAATGAAAGGTCAATAAGAGAAAGTCACCATTTTTTACTGGACGTTACCCTGTGGTTGGTCAAGGGAGGTCACACAATGTCACAGTTTGATGTTGGTATTTCAGCAACAACAATTATTTGGAAAATACTGCATGGTGAACAGGAAATCAACCATGTGGTGGATAGGAAATCTGTTGCATAGTTGAGAGGGAAAAAGGAAGGGGCAGTAGATCTGTAAGTATATACTTATATATATATATATGTATGTCTATATGCCTATATATCTGTGTGTGTCTGTATTTATGCAAGTGTATGCCTGTGTACATAGGTGTACTTTCACACAAACACACACACATGCACAAACATGCATGTATGTACATATACATACACACACATGTATGCATGTATATATATATATATATATATATATATATATATACACATACATACATGCACACACACATGCATGCAAGTATTATTTACATGCTCACCTGCACATGCACGTGTGCACATGAGTGTGTGTGTGTATATAAGTGTGTATACATACATGAACAGGCATGTGTGTCCATATCTGTGTATATGCATACAGTGTGCAGTTGTATACGCACATGTATGCGAATGCATGCGTGTGCATGTGTTTATATAAACTTGTGTGGTTATGTACAAGTGGTGAGAGTATGTGGGTAGACAGGCATACAGAAGTGTTGGAGATTGGTGATTTCGATCCTGCTCTTGGGGGATTAGTTGGTGATGGTGACAGTGGTATAAGTAGTGCATGTGCATGTGCACACACACATATGTGTGTGGATGTGTGAATGTACACCTATGTACATGCACATACACTCGCATAAATCCAAACACATACATAGATATATAAGCACAGACACACACACATATATATATGTATATACTCAAACATCTATCACCCTTTCCTATTTTTTTCCCACCACAATTATTCTGTTCACCACATGGTCAATGTCCTGTTCACCATGTGGTATTTTTCAAGTAATCGTTGTCACTGAAATAACAACATCAGACTGTAACACAACATGACCTTTCTCAACCAATTGCAGGCTAACATCCAGTAAAAAACTGACTTCCTCCTTTCAACCTCTCACTCTAATTCCAGTGGCTGAAGACTAGCATCACACTTGAAGCATAGAGTACCAAGGAAGTTGAATCAACCTGTTTGATCCATATATATATATATATATATATATATATATA
>NC_069008.1:14550533-14551364 GCF_001194135.2 Octopus bimaculoides | reverse complement strand
ATGGAGGGAGAGAGAGAGAGAAAGAGAGAAAGAGAGAGATAAATAGTTAGATAGATAGATAGATAAATAGAGAGGGAGGTAGGTAGATAGACAGACACATTTGTATATATGTGTGTTTGTGTTTGTGCATATGTATATAAGTGTATATATGTGTATATATATATATGTATATATATGTATATGTGTATATAACTATCTATCTATCTATCTATCTATCTATCTATCTATCTATCTATCTCTCTCTCTCTCTCTCTCTATATATATATATATATATACACATATATATATATATACGTGTGTATATATTTGTATATATATACACGAATGTATGTATGTATATTGTACCATACATAGTAGGTAGTAGCAGGGTGAATAGTGGCATGAGAATACAGGCCAGGAATGTATTTGCGTTTGTGTGTATATGTATGTGTGTGACTATGTATGTGTGTATGTATATATTTATTTATGTTTGTGTGTGTGTACCTATCGAAGAATTCTTTACTTTTAATTCACAATTGATAACAACAAAATGATTTAAAATGGGGAAAAACACATTTGTTGATGCGGCATTTAAAGATAGAAAATCATTAAGTATATATATGATAAACATATACATCATATTTATCATACGTGCATATGTACATACGAGTATACATACATACAGACATACATATATCATCATCATCATCATTTGACGATAATGTATGTATGTATGTATGTACATCATGCCACCATGGAAAGCGGATGTTAAATAATGACAATGATATATATGCACACATGCATATATATGTATATAAATTTATATATATATATATATATATATATATATAT
>NC_069008.1:14546739-14550169 GCF_001194135.2 Octopus bimaculoides | reverse complement strand
TATATATATATATATATATATATATATATATATATATATATGTATATATAGCATTATAATGCAATCATTATGCAGTTGTCTGTGTAATGATTACTGCTGCACAACAAACTAGTGTTTGCTAGAGGAACCCATGGAAAGAGGTTATGTAAATAAATGTATGTATGTATGTATGCGTCTATCTATCTATCTATCTATCTATCTATCTATCTACTTACCTATCTATCCGTCCGTCCGTCCGTTTGTCCGTCCGTCCGTCCGTCCGTCCGTCTGTCTGTCTGTCTGTCTGCCTGTCTACCTATCTATCTATCTATCTATCTATCTATCTATCTATCTATCTATCTATCTATCTATCTGTCTATCTGTCTATTAGGAGAAGTGAAAAACTTTCCTGCACTTTCACCTAAACTTTCTTTAGATTAGCCGCATTGCCTTCAGTGCTTGCATGCTGAAAGGTGGCACTGTTATGTTTACATCACCAACCTTTGACCTTGATTGTTCTAGTTTTCTTTCTTGTGTTGCAGAGTGAACATGGCCACTCCACTGGCAGTGTGCACCAAGGAAGAACAGAGATCAATGATACAATTTCTTTCCTCTGAAGGTGTGTCAAAGGTTTAAATTCCTGATCTTTCAGTACAATATAGAGACAGCACTCTAATGCATAGATGTGTGTATGAGTGAACTAAGAAGTTAAAAAATGGTTGGACAGGTGTGAAGCACAAAATGAGAGCAGAACGCCCATCAACCTCCACCACTTACATGAAGGTTCAATAAGTTTGAGAAATGGCTCTGGCAAACCGACTAACAACTATAGATGATGTGTTATGTTCTCTGCAAGTTAGTTATGGTTCTGTATATGAAATCATCCACAACAAGCTTTGCTTCCATAAAGTCTGTGTGAGGTGGGTGCCAAGAGAGCTTAACGGAGCACATAAGTGCAATCATGTGGAGATCTGTAAATGCTTATTTGATTGTTACAAGCATGAAGGCCAAGCTTCTATTGAGAGAATTACCATTGAAGATGAGACCTGAGCCCATCACTCTTAGCCAGAGTCCAAAACGCAGGGTTTGGTGGTGGAAACATTTGTAATTGCTAGCAAAACATGTATGTAAAGATGAATGAAATGCTGCTAAGCATTTTGCCTGGTGTGCTAATGATTCTGCCAGATTGCTGCCTAAATTAATGCACAAATAATGATATTAGTTATGTTACACTCATATATGGAGGTGAAATTCAGGTCTCATATAAAAATAACATTTTGTATTTACTGTACAAAAAAACAAAATAAAGTATGATGATCACTGTTGGCAAACTTACTTGTCGTAGCAACGCACAACAACTGTGCTTGATGGAACTTTCCCAGCACTTTGCGGAAGTTTCTGTTTGTGACCTGTCATGCCAACATTCAAAAATCTATTGGATTTCGGAGTTTTCAGATTTTGGAACTTCAGACAAAGGATTTCCAGTTGTGTTGGCAGCCACTGAAGAAATTAGGTGTGAAAGACAACAGCTGATATCTAAGTTGTCTATTAGACATATTTGCAGTTACGTCTCTGAAGCTTCTTTCTGGAGTTACTTTTGCTGAGTGTGAACTGGCAAACTAACTAAACAGTTATGCTTGTTTATTAAGAAAAGAAGTGTTACAGTTATGAGTCAAAGGCTGTCAATTTTACAGAGTGTAAACAGGCAAACTACTAAACAACTATGCTTGTTCATTGAGAGAAGTCATTACAGATGTGAATTGAAGGCCAAATATAAGTCAGGTGATATGTTTTTGTAATTTACTTCCAATTACAAAATTATATATAATCATTGATATTTGACAAACACCAAAGTAATGTGGGAAAATAACATTGTGTAACACAATTTTTGTCTTTGAGTAGCAACTGTTATTTCCTAGAAAGTATGACAAATGGCTAATATTTCCTTCAAATTTTGCTTTTGTTGCATTTATTAAAACCCCAAAGAATCCCTCTCAACACATGTTATGATGCTCCCCCACTACTAAAATTATAAAAGAATTAAAAATTTATATACTTTTAACACATATTAAACATGATAAAAAAGATGGTAAACACTCCCTTTGATCATGAATGACCATGGGTTTACACCTGCAAGGCACAAGTCCAGGTCAGGTTGTTTGTGGAAAACCAGCAGTCACCCATGCATACCAGCCTCCCTTCTCCACATCACTGATGCTATCCAAGGGAAAGGCAAAGGCCATTACAATTTGGCACCTGTGATGTTGCAACATTTCTACAACTGAGTGAACTGGAGTAAATAAAATAAAGTGAAATAAAATGTCTTGCTCAAGAACACAACACACAGCCTGGTCCAGGAATTGAACTCACTACCTTGTGATTGAGAGTCCGATACTCTAACCACATAAATAAAGTGAGCTTTTAAAAAAATGTCTGATTTGACTCAAATAGATAGTTAATTCTGGGACACCCTGTATTTCATTGTCTTTACAATGCTTTTTCCATGATAACATGAGTTAAATGAATATATAGTATTGAGGTATGATTGTTATGGTCAGACACCCTTCCCACTACTTGCCCTTATTTCATTTTCAGGTTAGGGACCTCTTATTGTCCATGTCTTTTAAAGAGCAGAGCTTGTGTGTGTCATATGTTTACTGGGGAACGCACACATATATGTATGTGTGAGTATGTGTTTGTATATATGTGTATATCTACACATCCATCTTTTCTGCTCATCTGACCTATTCCATCTCATATGCCCGTTATACCTGGACCTTACATCTCTTTCTTTCTCTCTCTCACTTCTCAGGTGGGCAAGCCATGTACTCACCTATTCAGCAAGACACTTACTCCTCCCGTTTTATCATAGTTGCTTATACCTCAAGTCTGTACCCCACTCAATTGAGGGGGTCCTATCTTGTGGGTGCATGGTGACCTCACTGGTGTTGGTGCCATGTAAAAAGCATCCAGTACACTTTGTTAAGTGGTTGGCATTAGGAAGAGCAACCAACTGTAGAAACCATGCCAAAATAGATGCAGACATAGAATAGAGCCTCTGGCCTGTCTGTTCTTGTTAAACCATCCAAGCCATGTCGGCGTGGAAAAGGGGATATTAAATGATGATGATGACGACAATGATGATGATGATGATGATGATGACAACAACAACAACAATGATGATGATGATGACGATGATGACAATGGTGATGACACTGATGATGATGGTGATGATGATGATGGTGATGATGATGATGATGATGATGATGATGATGCTACCCACCACAAGCCCTAGATATAAATGTGATTGCTGTGTATGTATTCCTTTGATCATAGGTCATCAGGATCTAAGGTGACCTATGATGAAAGATGAGCACTGAAAAGAACTACACACACACACACACACACACACACACACACACACACACACACACACACACACACACACACA
>NC_069008.1:14544713-14546361 GCF_001194135.2 Octopus bimaculoides | reverse complement strand
ACACACACACACACACACACACACACACACACACACACACACACACACATACACACACACACACATATATGTGATGGGTTTCCAAGCAGTTTCCATCTACCAGATCCACTAACAAAGCATTGGTTGGACCAAAGATCTATAGTAGAAGAGGTTTACTCAAGGTGTCATGCAGTGAAACTGAACTTGAAACCACATGAGTACAAAGCAAGCTTCTTAACCACAGAGCCATGCTCTTCATTATTCACTACAATCGTTTCATCCCATCGTGCACCAGTGCCTTGTGAGTGAGATGCTGCACAAATAGTTGTGGTGCATCATAGGTGAAGAGGTGTCTCATAGGTGCCTTGTTTAAAGGTACCAAGAAGGAATTCCTGAAATAAATCAAGTGGAATTTAGATCCATACTATTGATGACAAATACAGTAAACAGGCTTTAAATGACATACTACAAGGTGTGTACCTAAATTTAAATTTTTTACTTATGACTGTGTGTGTGTATGTATATATGTATTCACATAAATATACGTATATATAAATGCATATGCATGCCCAAGGGATGACCAAAAGTACTGGAAGGCAATGAAACTGCTTTTTACTAAAAAAAATTCTTATCTAGGCTAAATGTATATCTCGTCATCATCATCATCATTGTTTAATGTTTGCCTTCCATGGGTGGGACAGTTTGACAGGAACCAGCCAGGCAGAAACTTGCACCAGACTTCTGTGACTGTTTTGGTTGGATTTTTAAAACTGGATGCTCTTCCTAACATCAACCACCCAGCAGAGTGGACTTAGTGCTTTTTACATAGCTCAAGCGCAGGTGAGGTCAGTTTTGGCAAGGTCTTTACAGTTGGATGCCTTTCCAAATGCTAAAAGGGGAATTGGAGGAGGTGTTCTTGCATCAGATGAAAGTTTATAGTGAAATAGAGAGACAGAAATAAGTGTCTTGGTTGGAGAGAGAGAAGGGGAGAGAGAGAGAGAAGGGGAGAGAGAGAGAGAAGGGGAGAGAGAGAGAGAGATATCATGAATGAGGATAGAAACAGGTGTGCTGCTGCAAAGGAGATACATGGTTACTCAACCTGGGGGAAGAGCAGGAGAAGGAGAGAGAGAGAGTAGGAGACAGCTGGATCAAGATGGTGGTAAGTACCGAGTATACAAGGGACAGGGATCAGAATATAAATGGGATGGTTGAAAAAAAGGCAGAGAGATATAGATGGTGGCAAGTGCCAGGGCATACCCTTGAGGTTCAAAGGTCATAATATAAGTGGCGGGAGATTGCCAAAGAAGTCTGATTAGAGAGTGGGGAGAGGAAGTGAGTGGTGAAAACTTGGATATGTAGAGTGGGATGGGGGTTACCGAATAGCTATGATACAGAGAAACAGGGCCATGAGGACAGGATTGGAGAGCGAGAGGTAAGAATAGTACACACGCACATATATATAGACAGATATGTATATATGTATGCACACACACACACACATATATGAATACATGAGTAACCATTGTTAAAATATTCTCATTACACTTACTAAAATAACTGGAAAAATTCCTTTAAGCAAACAACACATAATACACACACTCTCTCATGCACAAATGCTTAAACACACACACACACACACACACACATACACACACACACACACACACAC
>NC_069008.1:14540224-14542867 GCF_001194135.2 Octopus bimaculoides | reverse complement strand
CAATCTGATTTGGTAGAGTTTCTACAGCTGTATGCCCTTCCTAACGCCAACCACTCCGAGAGTGTAGTGGGTGCTTTTATGTGCCACCGGCACAAAGGCCAGTCAGGCGGTACTGGCAACGGCCAAGCTCAAAATGGTGTATTCTATGTGCCACCTGCACAAGAGCCAGTCCGGCAGCACTGGCAACGACCTTGCTTAAATATCTTTTCACATGCCAGGAAGGCGACGCTGTTAGTGCTCCACTGGTGCGGTGACCTGTCATCGAGTATGGTTCAATTACGATTTCACTTGCCCCAACAGGTCTTCGCAAGCAGAATCCAGTGTCCAATGAAGGAGAGGTTGGCATGGGTGCCAATCATCGGATTCGGTTCGATTTCAATTTCAGATTTCCAAATTCACTTGCCTCAACAGGTCTTTGCAAGCAGGGTTTTTAGTGTCCAATGAAGTAAAGATATGGATTAGTGAGCTGGCTACACTTCTGGCAGAGATCACAAATTATGCTCTCACTTGCCTTGCCGGACCCTCTCACGCACTGCATACTTCCAAAAGCCCCGGTCACTGGTCATTGCCTCAGTGAGGCCCAAAGTTCGAAGGTCGTGCTTCATCACCTCATCCCAGGTCTTCCCGGGTCTACCTCTTCCACTACACTCCACAAATGATATGTTTCTTAAGATCACAGTCTGTATTCTGAGGTGACTACAGTACAGTCCGTAGTATCCATGGACATCAGGTGGATCATATTCATGCACTCATTTCTTTGGGTGATATGGTATTAATGTTGAAAGCAGGGGATGTATAACTGAGGAATATTAATCAATTTTGACCGATGAAGAGATTCATTGAGGTGTGTGGGCAGTTCTGTGACCTTTGTCACAACAGGCGCCCCCTCAATGAATTCAAATGTAAAAGGATTAACAGGTACAGCTATTCAGTTTTGGAGTTCTTTGTCTGAGTTGACAAATGATATTCTCTGAAAATGTCCTTTTATTTACTTTTGGTGGTATAGCATATAGTGTATAAAATTAATAGTTATTTTGTTTAGTTGTTCATATTTTCTTCTCTTGTTTCGTTATATGCTAAAGGCAGTTAGTGTTTATCTGTTCCAAATGTTTTTTCATTGAGGGGGCACCTGTTGTAGTCAGCCCAAGGTTATAGTAGAAGACACTTACCCAAGGTGCCACACAGTAGGATTGAACCTGGAATCATGTGTTTGGGGAGCAAGTTTCTTACCACACAGCCATTCCTGAACCTGTATAAAATGCATACATGTAAGGCTTCACAACTCTATCTCCATAGGCTGTCACTCACAGTTGTTTACTACCAGGTGTCTGCATGCTGCATACACTTTGCTAATGTCGCAGTATATGTTTGTGTAGTCACAAGCAGATGCACTGACAGCATTTGACACTCACCCCATCCTTGACCCAACAAGTTGTACAAGATGTAACATCTGTTGTGGGGAGAGAAGGAGCCAGTCAACTACACTGAAATAACTGGTTAGTTTTATATTTTATCACCCCTTCTAATAATTCTCACAATTCGTTGGTTCGTATGGATATATGGAGATGTGAGTGTATATATATATATTTATAAGATACATACACATATATATGTACGTTTGCACATCATCATCATCATCGTTTAACATCTGTTTTCCATGCTGGCATGGGTTGGGCGGTTTGACTGAGGTCTGGAGAGCCAGCAGTTGCACCAGGTTTTAATCTGATCTGGCAATCACATGACCATACCAGGAGCAGTTTTGTCTTTCTTGCGCACCACATTTGATATCTCTTATGCCCAACATTTCTCTTAAAATGCTTGCACTTTGCACACTGACATTGCACATCCAGTGAAGCATGCTAGCCTCATTTCTTTCAAGCCTAATCATGTCCTCGGCAGTCACAGTCCACTTTTACTGCCATGTAGCATGGCTGATTGCACACAGGTATTATACAATCTGTCTTTCACTTTGAGAGCAGGAAGCTTTATTACCAAGGAGATCACTGAACTATGCCCAGCCTATATATACAGGGTTATTCAAAAAGAATAAACCGATTTCATTATGCAATATTTTAATAAGGAAAAGCAATAAAAAAATTCCAGTTAAGTCACAAGTATTTACTCACAATCAACTTTTATTTCCTGTCTTAAAAATGTTCAATGTGGCCACCACCTGCAGCATGGGCAACATCAATGCAATAAGAGAATTCCTCCCAGATGCGTATCAGCATATCATGATCCACTGAGTACATCTTTGGCTGTCTGGTTGAATGCTTTATCAAAGTTTTTCCATTTTCCTTCTGTGTCAATATCTTCTGGAATCACCTCAAGCAAAGCAAATTTATTCTTTAGTTCCACAATGAACTTGCTTTTGATATGCTGATACGATCTTGGAGGAATTCTATTATTGCATTGATGTTGCCCATGCTGCAGGTGGTGGCCACATTGAACACTTTGTAAGACAGGAAATAAAAGTTGATTGTGAGTAAATACTTGTGACTTAGCTGGAGTTTTATATTGCTTTCCCTTATTAAAATATTGCATAATGAAATCAGTTCATTCTTTATGAATGACCCTGTATATGTATGTATTTATATGTGTGTTGTGTGCATGTGTGTGTGTATGTATGTGTGTATATATTAT
>NC_069008.1:14538377-14539322 GCF_001194135.2 Octopus bimaculoides | reverse complement strand
ATACATACATACATACATACATACATACACACACACACACACACACACACAGATCACAGACACACTCACACACACACACAAAAGTACATATATATTTTGTTAAAAGTAATTTTTTCCATCTCAATGAAAAAAGTAAAAGAAAGAAATTTGTTCTGCTTTTATTTTTTCAGATACTATCTTTTGTGAACCAACTAAAAAGCTGATTTTCTACAATTCTAGAAGTCAAATATAGAAAGTCAGATTTTAAGAATCAAATTTATTAGTTACCTGCTATTTCTCACCTGCACACAAATGCATGTACATGCATACACACACATGTATATGTATGTACATGTACACACACACACATACACAAACACATGTGCACACATATACACACGTGCACACACACACACGCTCATATCTCATCCATCTGCATTTTTAGAATAAATTGCTTGTACAATCTCATAGGTGAAGCCCCAGCCAACTTGAACATTACATATACATAACTGTGTGTGTGTTTATAGTTATATATTGTTTTCATTCTAACTGAGTATAAAAACATACCGACACATATGCTTATTTTTGAGTGTGTACAATATACATACATATTGATGCATACACAGACGGACGGACAGACAGACAGACTGAGAAATAGATAAACTGATAGATAAAAATAGTTAAACATACTTGTGTGTAATAAAGGCAAAACTATATACACCTGTATGACTGTTTGCATGTGTATATGGATGTGTGAATGTGTGCAAGTGTATATGTGTATGTATGGGGTATATACAGATAGATGTACGGATAAATGTTTGTAAAGAAGCAGGTATGCATGTATGTTTGTATGTATATATATGCATGTATGCATATATTTAAATTTATGTGTACATGTCTATGCAGGTATGTGTGTGTGTGTGTGTATATATAATATCTACCTATGTATATATATGTATATATATA
>NC_069008.1:14528998-14531601 GCF_001194135.2 Octopus bimaculoides | reverse complement strand
GGTGGGAAGGCAAGAAGGAGGGGGAAAGACGAAAGGAGGGGAAAGAGGGAAGGAGGGAAGATTGGTGGGTTGGCGGGAATGGGGTGAGGAAGATAGACAGGCAGACAGCCAAGCAGCCAGGTAAGCAAACAAACAGACAGACATCCAGACAAACAAGCAGTCAGGTAGCCAGGCAGCCAGGCTGTCGGTTGGGCAGTAGCACAGCTAGGCAGATGGGCAGTTGGGCAACCTGGCAGCCAGGTAGACAGGCAACCAGACACTCAGGCAGTCAAGCTGCCAAATAGACAGGCAGCTAGGCAACTGATCAGAAGGACAGGCATCTAGACAGCTTAGCACACAGCCAGGTGGCCAGGCAATCAGGAAGTCAAGTGACATGAAAGAAGGGCAGCCAGGCAACTTGGCTGCCTGACAGACAGACAGTTTAAGTAGTCAGAGAGGCAGATGGATAGTGCAATAGGTAACCAAACAAACAGCCAGGCAGCAAAATAAACTGGTAGACCAGCATCCAGACAGCCAAGCACTCAGGTAGCCAGACAGCCAGGCAGGCAAAAAAATGAACCAGGCAACCAGCTAGCTTTGCAGACAGTCAGTCAGTCAATCAGACTACTATGTAGACAGACAACCAAGCAATCAGGCTGGCATGAAGGTTGATAGCTTTGTGGCTAGACAAAAAATAGCCAGGCAACCATGCACCCAGGGAATGAAGCAACCAAGCTGATGGACAGTCAAACGGTTTGACAGCTAAGTGCTTAAGCAGCTAGGCAGCAAAATAAACAAACAGCCAGGCATCTGGACAGTCAAGCACTCAGGCAGTCAAGCAGCCAAGGAGGCAGACAAACAGGGAGGAAGCCAAGCAGACAGGTATTCTGGCAACCAGGCAGCCAAAGAATGAGAGGGACAGCCAGGGAATCATGCAGCCAGATAGCCAGGCAGATAAACAGCCAAACAGACCATCAAGGAGACAGGCAGCTTGGCAGTAAGGCAACCAGATAAACAGGCAACCGGGCATCCAGGTAGCCTGGCAACCAGGCAGCCGGGCAGATGGAGAGTTTGCTGTCAAGCAAGCAGGCAACCAAAACCAAGCAGTGAGGCAACAAGACAGATAGAGATAGAGAGAGAGAGAGAGAGAGAGTAAGACAGTTAGACTGCAATGCAGCCAAGCAACCAAGCAATCAAGAGGAGACATAACAAGGCATTCAACCAACCAGATAGCCATGCAGATGGTCAGCAAGGCTGTCAGGCAGCTAGACAGCTAGGTGGCTAAGCAACCAGGCAGTTAGGCAGGCTCTCAAGCGAGCAGACAACAAGAGAGACAACCAAGCAACCAAACAGACAACTAGGCAACCAATCAGGATGTGAAACAGCTATACAGACAAGCAGAGAGCAAGACAATCAGGCAACCAGACAACAATGCAGCCAGACAACCAGGCAACCAAGAAGAGACACAACCAGGTATTCAAGCAACCAGGCAGCCAAGCAGCCAAGGTGATGGACTGCTATGTTGTCAAGCAACCAGGCAGCCAGACAAGCCAGAGTGCTAGGCAGCCAGGCAGTTAGACAGCTAGGTGGTTATGCAACCAGGCAGACAGGCTGTCAAGCAAGCAGGCAACCAGAAAGCAATGAAGCCAGGCAACCAAGCAACCAAGAACAGACACAACCAAGCATTCAAGCAATCAGACTGCCAGACAGATGGACGGATAGGTAGCCTTATTTTTGTTTAGTTTTTGCATTGACTTCTTTGATGCTTTACATCAGGCATTTTTTCCTGTTTTTGTTCACTATTGTTCAATATTGTTAAACAATGGTGAACAACATTGAACAGTGCTTGACATTGTTAGATGTTGTTTACCTATAATTGATGTTTGGGGGCGATGGGGAGGGGAGGGGAGGGTGGTGGTGTTGGGGTGGTGATGGATAAGTGGGTTTGTATGGATAGATGGAAATGCGTATGTATGTACAAATATATGAATGTACATGTGAGTATGCATAAATATGTACACACACATTCACATGCACACACAGATACATATATACATACATACATACATACATACATACATACATACATATGTATATATGTATGTGATTACACTGGCATGCTCACGTGCATGCACACAGACACAGATATATATGTATACATATATATATATGTGTGTGTATATATATATATATATATATATATATGTATATTCTTTTATTCTTTTACTTGTTTCAGTTACTTGAGTTTGGCCATGCTGGAGCACCGCCTTTGACCTCTTTGAAAGTCCGATAGATCTGTCATTTTAATGAATTTTAATTACCTTTTTCTGATGATATCTGAAAAGAAACAGCAATTTTAGCAAAAAATATTAAGCTACACTAATAATAATTCAAAAACCGAAACTAAAGAAGCTTTTGACGGTTTTATAGATATTTCAAAATTATGATGCTATGATGCTAAGTGTTTCCATTATTTTGTCCAACCCCTGTATATGTATATGTATTATGTGTGTGTGTATGTGTGTGTGTGTGTGCGTGTGTGCGTGTGTGTGTGTATTTGTGTCTGTTGTTGGGTGATAAGAAGCTTGCTTCCCAACCACATATTTCTGGGTTCAGTCCCATTG
>NC_069008.1:14526602-14527440 GCF_001194135.2 Octopus bimaculoides | reverse complement strand
GTCCGCTTTCCATGCTAGCATGGGTTGGACGATTTGACTGAGGACTGGTGAAACCGGATAGCAACACCAGGCTCCAATCTGATTTGGCAGAGTTTCTACAGCTGGATGCCCTTCCTAACGCCAACCACTCAGAGAGTGTAGTGGGTGCTTTTACGTGTCACCTGCACGAAGGCCAGTCAGGCGGTACTGGCAACGGCCACGCTCAAAATGGTGTATTTTATGTGCCACCCGCACAAGAGCCAGTCCAGGGGCACTGGCAATGATCTCGCTCGAAATATATATATATATATATATTGAACCATGGGAGGGGCATAATGCCGGTAGTAATAAACACATGCATTGGTTCAGTCCTTTATTGTTATTGTCAGTTAATGGGTTAGTTACTCCGTTAACCAATTTATTGATCAGCCGTTTTTTACTAGTTTTTCAAACTCATATGTTAAACATTTTGGTCAAACAATTAATCGTTCAAATGTTCAGTATTGTATGTGTTGTCATTTCTTTTATTGTCAAATAATTATTTCATTGCATTGTTGCAATCTCTTTAGTGATGGAACTTCACATTCTTGACTATAGTCCAGGGGTCCTCTTCAAATTGTTTTAAAGTTGGGTTAGGAGAAGGGTTATTAAGTATGTGATCGTAAATGTATACTTTAGCATAAGTATGTTTCTATGTTGTTGCCACGACAAAATGTACGAGTATACGTATAGATATATATGCATATGTGTGTGTGAGTATATTTCTGCCTATGTGTGTATGTATTTGAATATATATGTATGTGTGTTTGTGTGTATGTATATGTTTATATATCGGAAAATATATGTATATATATATATA
>NC_069008.1:14525670-14526502 GCF_001194135.2 Octopus bimaculoides | reverse complement strand
CAATGAGAATGAGATGAAAAGGCGAAGGACTGAGAAAGAGAAAGTACTATATAATAACAGTTAGTTGAAGGATCACACAATTTTATAGGCAATTTGTCCATCCTGACTTTAAACATAAACACACACACAAACACACACACACACACACACACACACACACACACTCATACACAAATACTCATACACACAGAGACACTCATATACAAACACACACATTCATACATACATACACACACACACTCAAGCACACATAGACACATACACTCATGCACCAAATGGATTCAATAGTTAGTGGATTGATAATGGTGATGATGTGGGTTGCTTTGTCTTAGATGTTAGCAATGGTTGTCTGATATTGTTGATGGTGTGGTGGTCATATTGTTCTTACTAATTGTATTGTTGTGGCTGTTTAGTCTCAAGGCAATCCTCATAGACCTAAAATCAAAAACATTTTATTGATCTTTTAAAATATACTAGGATATCACATTATATGTTTTTAATTGAAATAGATTCGCTTATCTTCCTCATACTACATATACATTACTGTTGCTGCAGGTGGTTGTGTTGGTGTTGATGATAGAAACAAACATACATACATACATATATACACATTCATATATGTGTGTGTGTGTGTGTGCATGTATGCATGTATGTATGTATGTATATATGTGTATGCACACACACACATGCACATACACTCTCTCTCACATACACGCATACATCCAATGAATACATACATGCATACTTATACATTTTGAAGGATGTTTCTATCTTACATGTTTATATATATGTATATATATATATATATATATATATATATATATATATATAT
>NC_069008.1:14521485-14525650 GCF_001194135.2 Octopus bimaculoides | reverse complement strand
TATGTGTGTGTGTGTGTGTGTGTGTGTGTGTGTGTGTGTGTGTATTTGTATGTGTATGTATGAGTGTGTATATATGTACACAGGTTGTCTGTATGTACATATATGTGTCGTCATCATCATCGTCACCATTTAACATCTGTTGTCCATGCTGGCCTGGATTGGATGGATATACATCATCATCATCATCATCATTTAACGTCCATGCTGGCATTGGTTGGACAGTTTGACCAGAGCTAGGAAGCTGGGGTGGGGGGAGGCTACACCAGACTCTGGTCTGTTTTGGTGATGTTTCTACAGGTGGCTGCCCTTCCTATTGCTAACCACTCTGAGAGTGTAATGGGTGCTTTTACATGCAACTGGCATAGATGCCAGTCGCATGACACCAGTATCTGTCACAACTACAATTTCACTTGGCTTGATGGGTCTTCTTCTCCAGCATGGCATAATGCTAATGGTCTCAGTCGTTTGTCATTGCCTCCATTAGACCCAATGCCCAAAACGTGCCTTTCACATGCCACCAGCATCGGCCACCTTGTCTCCGTGAGGCCCAATGCTCAATAGGTGCTTTTTACATGCCACCGATATGGATGCCAGTTACATGACACTAGCATTGGCAACCACTCTGATTTCACTTGGGCTGACAGGTCTTCTCAAGAATGATATATCACCAAAGGTCTCAGTCATTAGTCATTGCCTCTGTGAGGCCCAACTATAATTAGAGACCTGCACTTCTTTACACAGCTGTTCTCATCCATATGCATCACATGACTGAACCAGTGCAGTCGTCTCTCTTGCACACTACATCTGATGCTTCTTATGCTCATCTTTTTTCCTCAAGATGCTTACACTCTGTTGAACATGCACACTGACACTGCACATCCAGCAAAGCATACTGGCTTCATTTCTTTCAAGCCTGTGCATGTCTTCGGCCATCACAGCCCATGTTTCACTGCTGCGTAGCAGAGCTGTGTACACACAGGTATCGTACAATCTGTAAATCACTCTTAGGGTGAGGTCCTTTGTTGCCAACAGAGGTCGGAGCTCTCTGAATTTAGCCCAACTTATTCTTATTCTTGCAGCTGCACTCTCGGAGCATCCACCTCTGCTACTAATATGGTCACCTAGGTAACAGAAGCTGTCTACTACCTCTAGCTTACCCCACTGACAGTTGATAGATTCTATTTCATGTGGCACCAGCACCCACACTAATGCTCTTCATCCAGCACCTTGGTTTTAGGATCTTAATTCAGTTGTGCTTGCTGAGTCTTCTCAAGTACAGCAATGTACCACATATCTCAGTCCCCTGTCATCTCCTTAATCTTCAGCATTTCGAGATTGGCCTTCAGGTTTAGGGCCTTCAAACTGGCCTTCATTTTGAGATATGTTTATCATGTTTACCAAAGCTGTGGGTTCATGTATCATTGACAACCATTCACTTTTTCCACCCAAGGGGCTTTTTACCCCAATATTTTTGTGTGATTACTGGTAGTTTCACCTACTTTGAGTTCCATCATCTATACATATGAAATTCTTTGTCTCTCTCTGTCTGTTCCCTATGCATTCTCAAATGGCTCAACCAAATCAAATCAAATTTTACAAGGTAATAGTATCAGACCCCATGAGTGTCAACATATATATATATATTTTTTTTCATTTGGATTAAAACAATATAACATTGGTACTGGTTTGATATTACATGTCAAAAGGGAAAGAATAAGATCTATATTGTAATGTGATATAATATTGTTTCACTTTTATTCTTTCACTTTTAATTCTAATGTGATAACACTAAGATCATCTTATTTCGATTATATTTGAAATAAATGAATAATTTATATCCTAAGGTGAACAACATTATACATCGGCAACTTTCCATCTTTACAGCCTCGACAGTGGAATGATGTGTCAGTGTATGTGTGTTGACTGACATAGCAAACAGTTGGAGGTGAAACTCTTGACAAAAAACAATGGGGTGTCAGGTCCAAGGTGTATAATAATACACATTTATTGCTCAATTACCAGTTAATGATTATCGTAGCAGTTGCAAAGTTGCAGGATACTTACAATTACATACTTACCCTTAACTTAACATTTAATACACGTGCTTATTATATATATATTAAGAAATTTATTTATAATCATTATTGTGACATTTACTGTAAAATTAGCAGTTCATACATGAATTACTTATTTGGTTAATTTACACTGCATATAAAAATATAGATATACTACATACACACAACTGCTTACAAAAATAGAGATTAATGTATAATTTTCTCTATGTTATTAATTTTTCGTTGACAATATTGAAAAAATTATGCCACCAAAGAAAAGACATAACCTCACCAATTATAAAACAACGAGGATTGCAGAAAACCAAAGGCAAGAGTCTCAAGAGAGAAGGGAGATGAGACTTTCTCAATATCATAAAATGCATGTCACAAAATGTGAAATGGAGTGTCCAGGCAGAAGTGAGATGAGGCTTTCTCAAGATCAGCAAAGAGATACTGTGGCACATAAGATGGAATATCAATACAGAAGGAAATGAGACTTTCCCAAGATCAGCAAAGGCATGCTACAGCACTTAATGCTGAATCATTAAAACAATGTTTTAATGATTAGACGGAGGTCCAATAGAATAGCTCTCAGAAACAGAACACATAAAAATTTGTTCTACACAACTCCTGGAGCTACTTTCAGATATGATCCATCCCATTCTTATACAAATGATAATTCCATCCAAATTGGTGTGCTAAACTCAAATTGTCATTTCGGCATATCTTTAAAATTTCCAAATGGCACTCATGGCATGTGCTGCTCAAGTGTTAAGGTAAGACTGCCAGTACTACCAGCTCCTCGTTAACCACTTATGGATCTTCTGGAAGGCACTTCCGTCCAGTCAAAAAATTTCCTGAACAATATCAGGCAATAAAACCCTGCATTTCAGATGACATCATTTGGTGCATCTGAGAAGATAGTTGAACATGGATTTATGCCGACATTCAAAGTTCAAGGGCAAGTCTATCACCTCATTGGTTCCCTGTTACCCACAAATGAACAACCAAAGTTCCTCCAAATTTACTTTATGAGTGATGTAGGACAACAAACCCGAAGGTATCAAAACTTCAGCTGATGGGTCATGTTAGATGCGGCATCGACCTCTGCAAAAGAGAGTATATCCACTGACAGCTTTTTGGTGCATTCAAACATCACATACCCCCCACCCCCGATTTTCCATGACAGTTTTGGGCCTGGAATCTTCCAAACAGACATGTGACATGTTGCTTAGTCGAATTAGCAAACCATTTACTTCACAAATGGTTTGTCATCAATGCTGCACTTTTCCGTATCACCCTGTTTCAGCATAACTGTAATATATATAAAAAAATATATAAAATATATATATATATATATATATATACAAACTATGCCATTTTAATCCAGAGTAATGCTGGGTGTCTTTCCTAGGGTGATATAAGAAGGTGAAGATAGTGCTAATTATTGTTGGGTTCTTGGGAACAGTACCAGAAGGCATCAAGAGCAGTACAAAGGAAATTGGAATAGAGTGCCCAGTTAAAAAAGTTTGCCTCCTTGGCATGGCCAGAATAAACAGGAAAGTATTAGATATCTGAAAAGAATGGATAGCATGGTACCATAGGCTGCAGGTAGCAAGCCCGGTATGCATGAAAAACTGTAGGAGCTCCAATGAAACCTGTGATAAAGAGAAACAATAATAATAATAACAACAACAATAATAATAATAATAATTATCTGAAAAACTCTGAGGACTGGATGCTAAAACTTGTCTTAAAACATGAAAGCAAGAAAGCATCTTACTCAGTAACAAAACAGGCAAAGGACTATCTAAGTGAATTCCAATTGCAACAAATTCAAGAATTAGACAAACTAGAAACACCTGCAGAAAAAGCTAAGCACTTGAAAACCCGTGCAAAAATTGCTGCCTTAGATATTATGACTGAAAAATGGCATGGAAAACCTCTCAATGGCAAATACCCAAAGAGAGCGAATAACGCAGATATTGACAAAGCCCTTACCCACCAATGGTTAATGGCCTCTGGCTTGAAATCAGAAACAGAGGGGTTTATCATAGCAGCCCAAGATCAATGCCTACCTACAAAGAACTACCAGGCCAACATATTAAAGA
>NC_069008.1:14518836-14520487 GCF_001194135.2 Octopus bimaculoides | reverse complement strand
GTGCCTCAGGTATAATGAAAAAATATTCAGACAAATACATAACAAAAACACCAGGACTTACAAATATATATAACACAGTAAATTGCACTACTGGGTACTGCACACATCCTACGCAAAACACTTTCAATACAGTAACCATAAGAGCATAACAGCAAACCACAGCACATACCCAAGGCACACAGAGCTGCGCTCGGTAGTGAAGTGAAAGCACGTTATAAAAATAAAACTACTGAATAATAATAATAATAATAAACAATAATAATAATAATAATACTAATAATAATAATAATCCTTTCTACTATAGGCACAAAACCTGGAATTTGAGGGAGAGGATAGTTGATTACATCAACTCCAGTACTGAACTGGTATTTATTTTATCAACCCCGAAAGGATGAAAGGCAATGTTGACTTTGGTGGAATTTGACCTTAGAATGTGAAGACAGACAAAATGCTGCAAAGCATTTCAACCGGTATTCTAATGACTCTGCCAGCTCACCACCTTTCTGTCTCAGAATGCTGTAAATCATTTCACTAGAAATTTACAGAGACCAGTAGATTGTTTGCTTTCATCGATCATCAAGATCATCAAGATCTTTCAGTCTGCTTTTCAGCATAAATGAATAGCAAATGAGACAAGCAATGAGCCAGATGATAGATGTAGGGGGAATAAATACTAAGATTGAAGGCTTTGTTTGGGTCGAATACCTTTTAGCATGGATTTTGTGATGATAGTTGCATCAAAAGGTGTTGATCTCTAATTGTGGAAGGAACATAGGAAGAGGTAGACCCAGGAAGATATGGGATGAAGTGGTGAAAAAGGATCTTCGGATGTTGGGCCTCACTGAGAGGATAACAGGGGACCGAGACTCCTGGTGGTTTGCTGTGCTTGAGAAGACATGTCAGGCTAAGTAAAAGTGTGGTCATTCTTGCATACAGGCTTGGCTCCGGCATTCCTCTCCCGCTGAGTATTCCTAATCTTATGGGCTAAATTGTGGTTGGCGTTAGGATGGGCATCCAGCCATAGAAACCATGTCAAAACACACATGGGTCCTGGACAGCTCACCAGCTGTCCAGCTCCAGTCAAACCCTCCAACCCATGCCAGCATAGAAAACGGATGTGAAATGATGATGATGAATTTCGTTGTTGCTTACAAATTTAAATAGGTTACATGTGAAGACAAGTATGATCATATTAACATTTATTTGAGTTTTCATATATTTTCATATAACCCATAGCTGTGTGGTAAGAAGCTTGCTTCTCAACCATGTAGCTCCAGGTTCCGGGTTCAGTCTCACTGTGTGGCACCTTGGGCAAGCATCTTCTACTATAGCCTTGAGCTGACCAAAAACTTAGCTTGACAGAGCTTGAATTCTGAATTCTTTTAATCTTTTATTTGTTTCAGTCATTTGACTGCGGCCATGCTGGAGCACCACCTTTAGTCGAACTAATTGACTCCAGGACTTATTCTTTGTAAGCCTAGTACTTGTTGTATTGGTCTCTTTTATCAAACCGCTAAGTTATGGGGACATAAATGCACCAACATTGGTTGTCAAGCGATGGTGGGGAACAAATACAGACAGACACACAGACACAGACACAGACACAGACACACACACACACATACGATGGGCTTCTTTTAGTTTCTGTCTA
>NC_069008.1:14516418-14518826 GCF_001194135.2 Octopus bimaculoides | reverse complement strand
CACACACACATACGATGGGCTTCTTTTAGTTTCTGTCTACCAAATCCACTCACAAGGCTTTGGTCGGTCTGAGGCTATAGTAGAAAACACTTGCCCAAGGTACCACATAGTGGGACTGAACCTGGAACTCTGTGGTTGGCAAGTAAGCTACTTATCACACAGCTACTCCTGAGGGCCTTCTTTCAATTTTGAAGTCCCAAATCCATTCACAAGGCTTTGGTCGGCCTGAGGCTATTGTGGAAGAGTAATTTATTTATCATTAAATATGATAATATGAATTATTTACATGTTTTTAAGTTACAAAACAATTAGTTGTTATATTAGAGTTTTCTTATTGTTAAATATAATTTCCTCAAACTATTTCTCTGTCATTTAGACCTATATATATATATATATATATATATATATATATATAACACAGTCTGTTAAAGTCTGTCATACCGGCCATGACGAAGGGAAATAGCCCTGAAACTCGAGTCGCCTTTATATATATATATTTATATTTATATATTTATATATTTGATCCTTTATATTGAACACTCAATATTTCATCTACATTCAATACTTTCTTTCATGGTGCCATCCATTTTTATTTTATTTTATTTTATATTGTATATTGTATATCATATTATATATTGTATATTCCATATTCTATACCCCACATTAGTTCTGCAGGAATATAAATAAAACATAAAAAACAGACAGTGTTGGAACTCTTTTAAGCAAAATAATATATTCCTCTATACACAATCATACAAAAAACCCCACCTTTTTTGTATTTATTTTTACTCGCATATATATATATATATATATATATATATATACACACACACACAAACACACACGTGTGTGTGTGTGTGTCTCTTTGTGTTTGTGTTTATCCCCACCACCACTTGACAACTGGTGTTGGCGTGTTTATATCCCCATTGACTTAGTAGTTTGGCAAAATAGACCAATAAAATAAATATTAGGCTTTAAAAAAATGTCCTGGAGTCAATTTGTTTGATTTAAACTTTTTGAGGTGCTGCCCCAGCATGGCCATAGTCAAATGACTGAAACAAGTAAAAGATAGAAGATATCATCTTTCTTTTATAGTCATCAGACTGTGGCCATGCTGGGGCACCACCTTCAAGAATCTTTTAGTTAAACGAATCAACTCCAGTACCTGTTTTTTTTTCCTTTTAAACCCTGTACTTATTCTGTCGGTCTTTTGGTGAACTGCTAAGTTATGAGGACATAAACACACCAACACCAGTTGTCAAGTGGGGGTGGGGGACAAACACAGACACAAAGACACACACACATGTGAGGGCCTTCTTTCAGTTTCCATCCACCAAGTCCATTCACAAGTATTTGGTTGGCCTGAGGCTATTGTAGAAGACTATTGCCCAAGGTATCATGCTGTGGGACTGAACCCGGAAATATGTGGTTTGAAAGTAAGCTTCTTACCTCACAATCATGAAACAATGAATGTAATAGGTATAAACGTGGTTGTGTGGTAAGAAGCTTACTTCCCAACCACAATATCTTCAATCAACAACCTCACAATATTGTATACTGTGCGACGTCTATAATAATAATAATAATAATAATAATAATAATGATAATAATAATAATAATAATAATAATAATAATAATAATAATAATAATAATAATAATAATAAATGATGCAGTACTAGGCAGTGGCTCTCATGGCTTCTGATTGGAAGTGTTATCATGTACATTGTTTTGTCCTAGTATAAAAGATGGGCTACAGCAAATATTCTTCCCAATACCACAGATTTGCTTGTTAGTTGTTTGACCTTTACCAGTTGAGCATGTCCCTTCATGGCAACTCTAATGTATGTGTTGTATTACATGAAGATATTTTCCTACTGCCCCTGCGACTTCCCCTCCCCAAGTTTCCAGTCATACTGTAATATCTCTTATCCTTCACTCATCCCAGGACGCCAGGCGTGTCTTGGCAAGTGATTGTAACAAACATGCAGATTAAAAGTAAAAAAATAATGATAATAATAATAGTAATAAGGCCTGAAAATTTAGGGGAAGGGAGCCAGTCAATTAGATCAACCCCAGTGTTTCACTGGTACTTAATTTATTAACCTCAGCAGAATTTGAACTTAGAAGGTACAGATTGACGAAATGCCACTAAGCATTTTGCCTGGCATGCTAACTATTCTGCCACCTCACTGCCTTAATAACCCCTTCTACTGGAAGCACAAGGCCTCGAATTTGGGGGAAGGGGTTAAGTTGATTACATCGACCCCATTGTGTAACTGGTACTTATTTAATTGATCCCAAAAGGATGAAAGGCAAAGTTGACCGCAGCGGAATTAGAACTCAGAACATGAAGATGGACAAAATACTGCAAAGCATTTTGCCCAGCATGCTAAAGATTATGCCAGCTC
>NC_069008.1:14515331-14515997 GCF_001194135.2 Octopus bimaculoides | reverse complement strand
AAAAATGCTTTCTAATTGATGTATCAATACCAGCAGATGACAACGTTTCTCTAAAAGAAATGGAGAAACTTTCAGAATACAAAGACCTGGAAATAGAGGTAACTCGAATGTGGAATCTAAAAACAGAAACAATTCCTATCATAGTAGGTGCCTTAGGTATAATAAAAAGATATTCAGACAAATACATAACAAAAACACCAGGACTTACAAATATATATAACATACAGAAAATTGCACTACTGGGCACTGCACACATCCTATGCAAAACACTTTCAATACAGTAACCATAAGAGCATCACAGCAAACCACAGCACATAGCCAAGGCGCGAAGTGAAAGCACGCTATAAAATTAAAACTGCTGAATAATAACAATAATAAAAATAATAATAATAATAATAATAATAATCCTTTCTACTATAGATACAAATCCTGAAATTTGGGGGAGTTGGATAGTTGGTTACATTGACGCCAGTGTTCAACTGGTACTTAATTTATTGACCCTGGAAGGATGGAAGGCAAAGTCAAACACAGTGGAATTTGAACACAGAACACAAAACACTACACATAAAATCATAATAATAACAGTAATAATAATAATATTAATAGTAACAATAATAATAAGAATTAAAATACTGATTATGCATAATAGCTGGCACACTGGGCAAG
>NC_069008.1:14512460-14513304 GCF_001194135.2 Octopus bimaculoides | reverse complement strand
TATATATATATATATATATATATATTAGCATAGGCATGGTTGTGTGGTAAGAAGCTTGCTTCCCAACCACGTGGTTCTAGGTTCAGTCCCACTGCGTGGCACTTTGGGCAAGTGTCTTCTATGCTAGCCTTGGGCTGACCAAAGACTTGTGAGAATATTTGGTTTGCTGGAAACTGATAGAAGCCTATTAGATACATACATACATACATATTCATATGCATATTTATATATATATATATGTGTGTGTGTATGTATTTATGTGCCTGTGACACCATCACTTGACAACTAGTGTTGGTGTGTTTATGTCACTGGAACTTAGCAGTTTGGCAAAAGAGACAAATAGGATAGGTATTAGACTAGTTTCAGGGTAGTTGCCTCTTATCAATGTAGAGTAGCTAAACCCAGCAGGTGCCACTGCTGACTGCCTGTTCAAAGGTTTATTTACCTAAATTCAGTGGAGTACATCCACTGGTTTTCAAAAATAGAAATATTAATATTTCTAAATCTTTATTAAGGGTTCGGCTACTCCACATTGATAAGGGGCAACTACCCCAAAACTAGTCTGTGGACGTCAAACCAGCAAGGGAAATCTGCTGACCTCCCTTGTTCGAAGGTTATAATGGACACAGATTTGTGGTGTGTCACATAGCTAGCTAGAGGTGATGGCCTCTTGGAACTAATCAACAGCAGCATTTGTCCTATTTTCCTGGACTGCCATGTTAGCTTGGCGCTAACTATTAATATCCAGTACTGCTGCCACAGTCTCCTTTAGAGAGATTTAGAAATATTAATATTTATATATATATATATATATATTTATATATATATATATATATATATATAT
>NC_069008.1:14509176-14511668 GCF_001194135.2 Octopus bimaculoides | reverse complement strand
TATATATATATATATATATATATTTATACGTGCGGTATGTGTGTTTGAAGTTCATATCTGCAATCTAAAATTGCTGACAATGAAGAAAGAAATACTTTGGATTGCAACAAAATGACCCCGAAAAGAGAGGCAACAAGTGTTAGGCGCGAAAAACAAACAAGAAAAAGACATCAAAATATCGCATGCGCACTACATTTACTTCCGTTTGCATTTTGACCCCAGATTAAAAATGTTTGCTGCTTGAATTTCTTTTCAACTTTTATTGCATTTCTGAACTGCGACAGACACACTTCATGACCTTTGTGAAACAATTCCGTAAGTATTAAACAATATTAGTTAACCATGTTATTTAATTTTGTAGGCTTTCAATTTTTGACATCTCGATTCTTTGTGTCTTTTCTATCTTTTATGAATGAGAGATGTTTATGATTGGTGTGAGATTTGGCTGCTATTTCTGGTAAATTTTCAGATTAACCCCCGCACGATTTTCACTAGGGTGTTAGGGTTAGGGACGGAATTCCCATCCTAAAAGCCTAGTGAAAATCGTGCGGGTGTTATATGGTTAAACTGTAAATCGGGTTGGGTGAAGAGTAGACACTTCTTAAGTAGTACCGATTTGGCTGCTATTTCTAGCTATGGAAAAGTAATGTCTATGATTTGTGCGGGATTTGGCTGCTATTTCTAGTTATGGAAGCTACCTTCTACACTCCATCGTTGCCGCGTTAGTTTGTTGTGTTTAAGTTTGAGAAATATTCTCAAACACACTCCAATCATTGAAATGTCCAGAAACCAATACTTTTATCATAATTTATCGAATGCTCAGTCCTTGGTATAACTTACTCATGTGTGCCCAACTAACAAACTTACTGAAAATCGGTGGGGCAAAATGAGTAACTTATTTCTCGTTATTTTCTCTCCCTGCCTGTTTGAAATTATTACATTGCAGATGTTGCATCATTTTCTATTGCTATATTGGTGAAGGTAAAGAATACGCACACCCGGTGTTTAAGGTTAGGGTTAGGGGTGGAGGTAAAGAATACGTACCCACCTGTTTTCGGCGTAACAAAAACCCTAACCCTAACCCCTAACCTCTAACACCGGTGTGCGTATTCTTTACTTTCGCCGGGTTGGGGTTTAGAGTTAGGGTTACCCCGAAAACTAGTAACCAATTCCACCGCCTTACGTTTGTAGCATTAATCATAAGATTGTATGGTTGAGGTCCCTACATCATGGGAGAGAGAAAAGTACCTGGACGTGGGGAGGGGAATAAAAAGAAAGAAACATAAAGGAGCGGAATTCTGCTTTACGCATCCAATATAACCCCTCATAACTTTTTTATTTTGAGGAATTTTGGGAAAACTTTTGCGAATTTGTGTTCCATACAGGGGGGATCATACGACTATGCAGAAATAAAAAGTTTTCGTGTGTGATATAAGGGATATTTAGCAGTTATTTTTAGCATAGCTTACGACCACCTCATACCCTTCTCATTCTTCAGTCTGACGTACTCTTTTTACTCTTTTACTTGTTTCAGTCATTGCACTGCGGCCATGCTGGAGCACCGCCTTTAGTCGAGCAAATCGACCCCAGGACTTATTCTTTGGAAGCCTAGTACTTATTCTATCAGTCTCTTTTGCCAAACCGCTAAGTTACGGGGATGTAAACATACCACCGGTTGTCAAGCGATGGTGGGGGAACAAATACAGACACACAAACACACATACATATATACATATATACGACGGGCTTCTTTCAGTTTCCGTCTACCAAATCCACTCACAAGGCTTTGGTCGGCCCGAGGCTATAGTAGAAGACACTTGCCCAAGGTGCCACGCAATGGGACTGAACCCGGAACCATGTGGTTGGTAAGCAAGCTACTTACCACACAGCCAAATATATTTTTCCTCATAATCACATTTAATGGTTTATTGCTAGGATTTAAGCAAAAAAATTCCGACTGTCCGTATCTTAAATTGTGATATGGAAAAAAAATTCAGAAAATTAAAAAATAAATTGCTTTTCAATTTCGAAGAATTAAACTTTTTTCTAGCATAGTTGCTTTCCCGTGTGTCGAACACAAATTTGCAAAAGTTTTCTGAAAATGATGGATGTAAGGTGTAAGTACAAGGCGTGGTCAGATTCTGCATAAGGAGTAGACAACCACCATGTATGAACGTATGTAGATATAAACCTGTTTCTCAGTCGGGGGTAACATATTTAAAAAAAAAAACATCACCTACTCAATGTTTTTAATTATTAGAGTTAATTTCATATGTATGAATTGTGTCACGTTAAGGTGAACGTTAATGTTTGTGGGGAAAGACAGGGCGACCCATATGAAAAAGAATAAAAACACGAAGATAAGACATTATCTATAATGTTCTCAGTTTTGCTGTCAATTTTGTCCATGTTACGTTTACGTCAAGGGAGGTAATAACCCGAATGGAGAAAAATATGCCTATAGAGGAGGAGGGGCGATAAGTCAACGAAAA
>NC_069008.1:14508316-14509166 GCF_001194135.2 Octopus bimaculoides | reverse complement strand
CCCCCACAAAAGTGAAAGAGTAGGAGAAGGTCTATGTTGTGTTTTCAAATCGTGAGCACGGTAGAAATATTTAGCATAATAAAATGCCATGGAACTCTATAGCTTAAAAGATACATCGATAGGTAGTTAAACTAAAGGGAAATAACCTGAGCAAATAGTTGTGGATTTACCCAGATTGAAGGCTATGGCCATGCTGGGATATCATCATTTTTTTTATCAGGTTTAAATGCTTATATAGGTGTAGGGAGATACAACAGTGGTAGAAGGGAAAGGAGACAGGATGCTTAATTAAACAAATTGATACATACACATGTAGGTGAGTCAGATATATGAATAGATATGTACCTGAACTGAAAAGAAATGAAAATAATCTTGATTGTTTTTTATGGTTATATATATATATATCCACCAGTCCTCAGTCAAATCGTCTATGCTAGCATGGAAAGCGGACGTTAAACGACAATGATGATGATGATATATATATATATTTATATATATATATATATATATAGGCGCAGGAGTGTTTGTGTACTAAGTAGCTTGCTTACTTACCACATGGTTCTGGGTTCAGTTCCACTACATGGCACCTTGGGCAAGTGTCTTCTACTATAGTGTCAGGCCAACCAGAGCCTTGTGAGTGGATTTGGTAGGCAGAAACTGAAAGAAGCCTGTTGTATAGATGTATATGTTAGTGTGTCTATCTGTGTTTGTCCTCCCTTCATCACTTGACAACCGATGCTGGTGTGTTTACGTCCACGTAACTTAGCAGTTCGGCAAAAGAGTCTGATAGAATAAGTACTAGGCTTACAAAGAATAAGTTCTGGGGTGAATTTGTTCAACTAAAAGTGGT
>NC_069008.1:14498442-14508080 GCF_001194135.2 Octopus bimaculoides | reverse complement strand
TTAGGAAATGGAAACTTAAAGAAGCTCATCATATATGTGTGTGTGTTTGCGTGTCTTTGCACTCACATAATGTTAGAGTTGTAAATGAGTGTTACTTATATGGACAGTGTCATTCTCTTCCAATCTTCTGTGTAACCCATGTCCAGGAAAACAGTGATGATGACAATGATGACATTCTGCAAAAGAAGTCCATGCTGAGAGAATCTCCTCCATAAATGAAATATAATTAAGTCATCTTATGATTTGAAAAGGCACCTTTTCCATGCTTGCCTGGCTCAGTCAGAATTCATAGAGGCAGAAGTTTGAGCGAGGTGTCCTTACTGTCACCTCCCAAGCAAGGTAATATTCATCCATGTCAAGACATGCTTTCATGGAAAATGGGAATCAAATGACATTTTGATGCTTGGTTACATCTATCATAGGATGTGGGAACAAGAATACACTCACAGACACATATGACAGTCTTCTTTCAGTTTCCAACTACCAAATCCACTCAGAGAGCTTTGGTTGCACTGATGCTATAGCAGAAGGTACTTATTGAAGATGCTGCAACCAAAATCACATGGTTGGGAGTCAAACGTCTTGACCACTGCCTGCCAGGCCAGTTATATTTTTCATCAATGTTTTTTTTTTTTGTTTGATCTGTCATAAAAATTATTGGACCTTTAAAAACAACTTGGTGTTTGATCATAGCTCTCTATTGGGTCACACGATCTATTAGAAATAGCAGCACCTCTCCCTTGAATATCACCTGTCAGTCAAAAACATTGAAGACTGTATTGTTTGATGTGGTCCTAGATATACCATGAGTAAAAGAGTCCTAGAGTAAAAGAGAGGATGTTCATGGATGGAATATCTTCAACCCTTTAGCATTTAAACTGGCCAAAGGTCATCCAGCTGCAAAAACCATGCCAAAATTGACCTCATCTGTGCTTGTGCCATGTAAAAAGTACTCAGTCCACTCTGTTAAGAAGGGTATTTAGCCATAAAAACTGTGCAAAAACAGACACAGACACTCCCGCCTGGCCAGCTCCTGTCAAACCATCCAACCCATGCCAGCATGGAAGGTGGATGCTAAACAATGACGATGATGTCTAGTCTAAATGTTCTACTTGTTTTATGTTCAAACCAGCCAGATTCAGGCTCTCACACCTTCCCTGAGCTGTTATTCTAAAAATAGACAGTTGCATCATTGAAATATTGAAGCTACGAGATGGTGTGTGATTAATTCAAGACAATGTGAATAAAGTAAGCATCAGATTTGACGATTAATCTAAATACTTGGAGTTTAATCAAATCTTTGCTAGACTAGAGCTGTCTCAGGGCTAAACAACAATGTCAAATTATATTTCAGGAGAGAAAATATTGTCATTGTCCATTATTCTGTTGTTTAATCTAAATATCGTTACACAATGTGAAGGTGTAGTTGTTGTTTGCAAATATGTAAGCTTCACACAAAATTCTGTAATGTAAATTACAATAAATTAAAAAGTTCAGTGGTTCAGGTAAATGTATATTTCTAAAGTTTATATCTATAGAAAATTTATAAATTTTCCACTGTTGAATCTCTTCTTTTATGTAGTCTCTTTATCTTACACTGTTATTTCTTTGTTATTTCAGAATATCGAATGACATTGGCATAACCGAAGATTTAGTCTCAATATTTATCATCTTTTAAAGACCAAAGGAAAATGTTATACAGAGGAGATATATAAGACTTTCTCTAAATCTATGGTAGAATTCCTATAAAATATTTGCTCTGACCTGAGATTATTAGCAATATTTCTGAACATCTCTGACTGAATTGTTTTGAAGATGAGTTTGTATGCAAATGAATCTTCAAAAAACTTAACAAACGAATTCTGAGAGAAAGGTAACAGTGGACAGAAATACAACAGTGGAAGTATTTGTAAGAGTAAACTACAAGGACAAAAGCAAGGAAAATACATGGTGATTTGAGAAGGGAAATAATGGAAAAGAATGAGAAACTTGAGGAATTTATTTTACCAGAGAACATGATCAAAAAGAGAAAAAATTTATATGACTGTGATGTCTGTAATAAGTCCTTCTCTCAGAAAAGAAACCTTACTACACACAAACATATTCATACAGGAAAGATGCCATATCACTGTGATATCTGTGGTAAATCTTTCATTTACCATAGTAACATAGCTAAACACAAACGTATTCATACAGGAGAGATGCTCTCTCATTGTGACATCTGTAATAAGTCCTTTTCTCAAAAAAGTAATCTATATTCTCACAAACGTATTCATACAGGGGAGAAGCCATATTACTGTGATATCTGTGGTCAATCATTCTCTCAAAGTAGTAAATTAACTCCACACAAACGAATTCATTCTGGAGAGAAGCCATATCATTGTGATATCTGTGGTAAATCTTTCTCTGTAAATAATACTTTAATTGTACACATGCGTGTTCATACAAAAGAGAAGCCATATCATTGTGATATCTGTGGCACATCATTTTCTCAGAGTAGTCACTTAACAACTCATAGACGTATTCATACAGGAGAGAAGCCATATCAGTGTGTTGTCTGTGGTAGACTATTCTCTCACAGTAATCACTTAACTAAACACAAACGTATTCATACAGGAGAGATGCCGTATCACTGTGATATCTGTGGTAAATCATTCTCGCAAAATAGTACCTTAATTTCACACAGACGTATTCATACAGGAGAGAAACCATTTCACTGTGATATCTGTGATAAATCATTCACTAAACGTAGTGCTTTAACTGCACACAAACATATTCATTCAAGAGAAAAACCATATCAGTGTGATATCTGTGGTAAATCATTCTCTCAAAATGGTAACTTAGCTCAACACAAATTTTTTCATACAGGAGAAAAACCCTATCACTGTGATGTCTGTGGTAAATTGTTCTCCAACAGTAGTCACTTAACTAGACACAAATTTATTCACACAGGAGAAATGCCATATCAATGTGATATTTGTAGTAAATCATTCTCTCAAAATAGTACCTTAACTTCACACAGACGTATTCATACAAAGGATAAGCCATATCACTGTGAAATCTGTGGTAAATTATTCTCTCAAAATAGTGACTTGACTAAACACAATCGTATTCATACAGGAGAGAAGCCATATCACTGTGATATCTGTGGTAAATTGTTCTCCAACAGTAGTCACTTAACTAGACACAAACGTATTCACACAGGAGAAATGCCATATCGATGCAATATTTGTAGTAAATCATTCTCTCAAAATAGTCACTTAACTGTACACACACGTATTCATACAGGAGAAAAACCATATCACTGTGATATCTGTGGTAAATCATTCTCTCAAAATAGTAGCTTAACGAAACACAAATGTATACATACAGGAGAGAAGCCACATTCCTATGGATATGTTAACCTCTTAACATACACATTTTGTTTTTCAATTTCCATGCAAAAAAATATATATTTTTTATTATTTATTTTGAATCTGTACATAATGAAAAATAAGTACACAAATTGTTTCGGTTCAGTTATGATTTATGATGAAGTTACTGATAGTTAATGACAGTAAACAGGAATAACATCCTGAACAAAGTATTTCAGGTTAGAAATAAGTGACATATGCCTCGGAGTACAGTGAACGTATATTTTTGTTCAAATGTATATTTACCAGACATCTCTGGATGAAAATATATGGGTTAATATGTTAAGAGGTTAAATCATTCATTGAAAGTAGTAAATTATCTGCAGACAAATGTGTTCATACAGAAGAAAAAGAAAAGAGTAGTTTGTGTTTTCTGTTTTTAATTTCTTTTTCCTTTTGGATATTCCTATGTTTTATGTAATGGAGATTCTGACAATGAAAATAATGTATTTCCAAAAATCCCTTTTTTTTTTTAAATTTTGTCTTTTATATCCTTTCAGCCAGTCCTCTCACTTCCATACTCTTTTCCTTTCTCATGATGTAGCGACTGAAACTCCTTTTCCAGGAAACCCTAAACATGGTTCTTTGTTGAATATCATTTCCCCAGTTTGCTGTAAATTTATTCTTTATTAACTTTTAAATGCTTCAAACATTAAATATGTTAAAAAGGCAACATGCTGGCGGAATTGTTAGCACCCTGGGCGAAACGCTGTCTGTCTTTAAGTTTGAGTTCAAATTCCACTGAGGTCGACTTTCATCCTTTTGAGGTTGATAAATTAAATACCAGTTCAGTATTGCACTTGATCTAATTGACTGGCCCCCTTCCACCAAATTTCAGGCCTTGTGCCTATAGTAGAAAGGATTAAATATATTAACAATAACGTAAGTTGTGGCTTCTCCATGCACAGGGATACCGTAAGTTGTCAAATATGTTCACAATGACCAGTAGTACAAAATGGAAAGGACCACAAAGGAACAACTTGAGGTATAAACATGTTTTAGTGCCCTACACCAAATTGTTTCCTTATTGCTTTCTGAAGAATACATTTTAAAATTAAGTTTTACAGTTGTAAGTTTATGAGGGTCCAGACAAATTTTATCTTCATAAAATTGAGAAAAGATGTTTTGGAGATGATTCTGATCTTTCTCAACCCCCCTCTAGTTCTGTCAATATTAAGTTCAGGAAATCTACCAGCCACTTGATCACCTGTGAATCTTGTGGGCACACAAGTCAGGTTGATTACATTATCTCTAGAAAACAGTATAGGCAGATGCTTGGGAATATAAAGTCATTCGCTGATGAAGAATGTACTTTCCAACAATGTTAGTTTCATGACATTGGGTTTAAAGCTAGAAAGTGTTAGACACAAACTGATCTCAGGGTCTTTTAAACAGAGATTTAGGGGTGTATTAATTAAAGCATTTGGCGAAAAGGAGGAGGAGATAGATGTATAACGGAACAACTGGAAGTTCTTGTGCAACAGTGTATTGAGGGCTGCAGGATGAATCTGTGGCAGGTGTAAAATTCCATCCAAGTCAAGAATATGAGGTAGTGGAACAGCGAAGGGACAAGCTTAGAATGATAGAGGCAGCGGAGAACTTTACCAGGTTGCTAGGAGACAGGTCTGTTTAGTAAGGGTGAGAAGCAGACAAGAGCTTAGCCAATGTTCTATAGTGTGAGGACCAAAGACATGAAGGGTTAATAAATGTACAGAATGAATGGGAGAAAGAGGGTCTTCCTAATGTGAAACTGATAGAGGGTTCAGCCATTCTTGTTGACAACAGGGTTATAGCTAGATTGATTAAAAACATCAAAACTGGGAAACACACTTGTCCATCAGGAATTTCCTCTGAAATGCTTCACCCATTAGCATTTAAACCATCTATATTCAGCCAAAATATTCAACTTTTTTTTTTTTGCCTAGATCCAGCCTCTTGCACCTACGAGGCAATGTCATTCTAAAATTAACCTCACCATCAAAATCTTGAATTTATGAGATAATGCATGACTAATTCGAAACAATGTGAATAAATAAGTAGATCATTTGACAACAATCTGAATGCTAAAGGGTTAAAATATCTAACCCCTTTTGTCAGTTTTCCTGGGCATTTGGTCTTGATAACCTTTTGTGACTGCTTCAGCAAGTTGGTATACTACTCTCCACTGATGATGTGGCTCTTTTGAAATGAGCCAATAAATACAATGCCTTTTGCATCCCGCTAAAAACTGAGGCCATCACCTTCCCTGTAAATGTTAGGTTGGCTCAGCTGCACATTGCCTTCAATTCCGTGGGTGGGAACCGAAACCACATCAACAGACGCTGGGAGTTAGACTCTAGCTCCTAGTCATTTGAACGTTTTGCTCCTACGATACTCTAAATAACGAAGAACTGAGTCAACCTGTTATTAAGCACATACAACTCTACATGTGTTGAGTGCTACATTGTCTCGTCTGTTCATCTCCTCTAATAATGTGCGGAATGTGTGCGAGTGTGAATGATTGTGTACAGACAGACAGATAGATAGATAGATAGATAGGTAGACAGATAAACAAACACACAGATAGATATATAGATAGATAGACAGACAAATAGATAAATAAATTGATAGATAGATAAATGTATAGATAGACATCTAGGTAGATAGATAGATATATAGACAGACAGACATATAGAGAGATGGATGGATTGATAGACAGACAGACAGATAGATAGATATGGCAAGGTAGATGGATAGACAGAGAAACATAGACAGATAGATAAACAAGACAAGATAGACAGACAAACAGATATAGAGTGAGATAGATAAATTGAGAGATAGATAGACATCTAGGTAGATAGATATATAGACAGACAGTTAGATAGATAGACAAGTAAGCTTACAAACAGAGACAGGCATGCAGACAGATAGATTGGTACATTGATAGAAAGAAAGTCTCTCTGGGAGATAAAAACGATAAATAGTTGGTTAGATGGATTGATAGACAAATGAATTTAACGATGAATTGTTTAATATTTGATAGATCTATAGCAACCAGTTGAGACATGTTGCATTGATGTCTTTCGGATAAACTCCATGCTGATATTTTATTTACATCCTTTAAAGTCTCTAACCGTGGCCTGTTTCATTTTTTATATTTTTCAAGTTCAATAAATAGATAAATAAGTATGTAAAAAGATAGATAAATAAATATGTTGCTAACTAGCTAGGTAGATAGATAGATAGATTGGTAGATAGATAAATAGACAGCGTTTATCCAAACTTTTACTCATAATCCATACTGATTTCAAAATTTGGCACAAAGCCAGCAATTTCGAAAATTTAAAATCATATTTAAAATCAATATGAATTATCATTGTTTAAAGTTTTCAATAAAAATAATGATGAAGATGATAACGATAATAGTCCTTTTTAGTATAGGTACAAAGCCTGGATTTTGTGGGAAGGGGGACAGTCAACCCCAGTACTAAACATCAATACATCGACCTCAGTACTCAACGAGTACTTAACTTATCGACCCCGAAAGGATGAAAGGCGAAGTCGACCTCGGCGGAATTTGAACTCAAAACGTGGCGTCGGGTAAAATACCGTTAAGTATTTTGCCCGGCGCGCAAACGATTCTACCAGCTCGTTGCCTTAATAATGATGATGATGATGATACGATACAAAACACAAATGAAAGAGGAGATAAGGAAAGAGTACTATAGACGAGTTAGATTAATACTGAAACAGAGCTCAATGCTAAAAACAAGATAATAGATATCAATACTATAGCCGTCCCAGTTATAAGTTACAGCTACAATGTTCTAACTTGACTATAAATGAACTAATCAAGATAGACAGGAAAACAAGAAATTTAATGACAGAATTTAGGATGCACCACCCAAAATCTAACAGAAAGGTTATATATACAACGTACTGAAGGTGGTAGCGGTCTTATACAGCGAAAAAAAAAAAACTATTAAAAATAACCACCATACGATTACAGAAATATCCAGTTCAGAAGCAAGGAATACTGGTACAAATAAGCCACAAGGCACGAGCAAACCAAAAAACTATTTTCAGTTTTTAAGGAAGATGACAAATACAAGAAAGAAGTCATAGTATCTAACAACTATGAAGAAAAAGGTGTAAAAGAACTGAAATCCAAACTAAAACTAGAACAGCAACGGACCATGATAAAACGGTAGCAAGTAAAGCCCCTTCATGGCAAATACTGGGTTAAACTAAGCAGAAAAGAAATAGACAAAGCAAATTCCCAACAATGGCTGAGAAGCTCAGGACTCAAAGCAGAAACTAAAGGATTTTTAATCGCAGTACAAGATCACAGCCAGAAATTACCAAAAACATGTAATGAAAGAAATACAAGTAACTGCAGAATATGTGGAGATGGACAAGAAACAATAGATTATATTGTCTCTGGCACGGGTCTGCCTCTCCAGGTGCCGAGCTGAAGGCCCACTGACTTCTCCTAGTTGATCATTGCTCCTGTCACCGCTTCGTATTCCCTTATGGTAGCGCTGACCATCCCGACTTCTGAGGTGTCCGACACTATTACGTTGACATCATCCGCATACGCCGACACGAACCTTCCTCATCCCAGTTCAAACGGGATGCCCCTCAAAACCTCCAGCTTCCGCAATAATGACTTGAGTGTCAGTACGTAGAGAAGGGGTGAGAGTGGGCATCCTTGACGGACCGAATATGCGACACTAAACGGATTACTGGTACTTAATTTATCGACCCCGAAAGAATAAAAGACAAAGTCGACCTCGGCGGAATTTGAACCCATCACGTAAAGACAGACGAAATACCGCTAAGCATTTCTTCTGGCATGCTAGCGATTCTGCCAGCCCGTTGCATTATTATTATTATTATTATTATTATTATTGTTATAATTGTTATTATTATTATTATTATTATTATTATTATTATTATTATTATTATTATTATTAATAATAATAATAATAATAATAATAATAATAATAACAACCAAAATGAAGTAGATTGACAAATTTATTTTTGGAACCAGTTGAAGACACACGAGATGTCGAAATATCGTTCACTCGATAACAACGGCACTCTTCTTTTAATTTTAACTCTATATCTTCAGGAGGAACTTTTACATCTCCACCTACAAAAACACCAACAAAAGATCTAGCCACCTGGCATTAATACTATAACGTCAGCATCAGAAAAAAGTGCAGCAACGTCATTACTAACATCAGAACGGCTTCAGAAGCTATTCAGCTATATTTTCTGTATGTTTAGTGAAGCGCATGTCTCAATTAATTCAAGGAGCTTTTGTGTTTTCACTTCAGTGGAGAAATACTGGCATACAAGTAAACAAGCTTTATTTGATTGAATGCTACTGAAAGCAGGGGACAGTCTATGGGTTTTGGACATTGATGGATATACGTGAGTCTGTAAGTAATACTGATAAAAGAACACATGAGTGAGAGCCGTGGCAAGTACAAGCGTTTATAAAGTGTCCTAACATATATAGACTCTGCTGTGGTTAATAGAGGAAAATATTGACAGTAGAAGACAGGAGGGGCAGCAAAGGCAAATTGTGGCATTAATGAACAGTCCTGTGATCAACTCCTCACATAACCACCTAAAGAGTGTAGGGGCGGCCCTCAACCTCAGTGAAAGTAAGTGTTTAATTTTTTTCTATCGCATTCCGTTTTGTCTGTGCGCCTATATATTATTAGTAGTGGGTGTGGGAGTTAAGATTTTTGAGTTTGTGTAATTGTGTGTGTGTGTGCATTATGAAGTGACCAAGAGTTTGTGATGTTGTTTAAACACCAGATCAACTCTGATCCAACTTAACGTATTCCAAACGAAGACAATGTCTTTATGGCCACATCATCCTTTTGTTTTTGTTACTGTTACTTTTGTTTTTGTTTTTGTTACATCCCCAATCGAAGAAACTTATGGTCAGATATTCCAGCTACGACTGACCTGTCTTTTCGCGCACGCGCGTGCACACACACACACACACACACACACACACACACATATACACACACTAAAAAACATACACAAAAACACTCACACATCCACATACCAAAACAACCCACGCCCCCGACCCCGACTCCGTCTGTGTTCCCTGCCCAGAAAATCTTGTACCTGTGTTCTTTGCCTGTGAGGAACCTAGCGGAACCTCCTCTCCACCTTACTTCTTGTACGCAGCACAAATCTACACATCTCCGTTCAAGCATC
>NC_069008.1:14496013-14498099 GCF_001194135.2 Octopus bimaculoides | reverse complement strand
ATATATATATATATATATATAACACATACATACACTTATATACATAAACTCATACATACAGATACACGTATGTATGAGTTTATGTATATTCGTGTATGTATGTGTATGTCTTATATATATATATATATGTGTACGTGTGTGTGTATATATATGTATGTATGTTTATATATATGTATATATATGTGTGTATGTATATGCATATGTATATTTATATACACGTATGAGTGTATACATCTTCACAGATATAAATTCTTCAATTCTCCTACTCACCACTAACCTGTCCTTTCACGCAACTTAACTTATATTCCCCATTTTTCATTCCACCTTAATTTTACTACCTTTACCTTCTCTCTATACTTTCTATGTCCAATCCCTTTAGCTCTATCACAACATATCTCACACTCTTTTACATTTTACCCTCTCATCTCTTCCTCTCTCTGTCCCCCTCATCACTTCCTTTCTTCTATCATTTTATCCTGACCACTAGCTAGCACACCTCTTTCTTCATTTATTTATTATTGTCTCGCTCCCCCATTTTTCTCTCTTCCTGTTTTTGATTTGACCTTACAAACACATTGCCAACTTTTAAGTCACTTCAAAAAAAAAAAAACTCTCGATCGAATAACACCGTTTACAAGACTCTATGCTTGGGATGACCAATTATAAACACCAATGGATCTCACACACAAGGTACAGAAAACTTATATGTAAAACATTCTGCTTCAATAATGGAACTGCAGATACAATATCCTTACGTATCACACGTCTGTTTTCATTCCCCCACTTCACTCTGTATTTCATATCATCTCTATAACTATTACTTAAACATTTTCTCGCACCGTCTCTGATGAAGGGATATATAAAATATCCCGGAAACAGCTGTAAGGCCTCTTTATAAATGTTCTGAAGACTATTCACCGCTGCCTTGGATCTTTTTATGTTATTAAATATATATATAAGGAGAATTCGCAAAGAAACAAAAGACAAAGACAGGTGGTGTAGACAACAAACAGATGTATTAGTTTAACGCTCGGGAAGTGAAAAAGTCTTTAACGTTTCGAGCCTATGCTCTTCTACAGAAAGGAATAGAGAAAGAAACAAGGAGAGAAAATAAAAAATGTGTAGTGGCTAGCGATCTATCATAGGGAATACCAGACAGAGGGGTCACACAGGAGAGCTAAGAAGAAGGGGAGATAATAAAGTAGTGGTGATCCCAAAACGAAGGTGCGCGTGCGTGTGTATAAGAGAGTATGTATGTGCGTGTGGAAGAGGGCTGGTGATCTTGACGTGTACGTGTATGTGTAGGTGTGTGGATGTGAGACTGGGAAGTGGTCAGTGTTAGTGTGTGCGTGGTGGTGTGATGGTGTTGGGAGGTGGGGGAGGCGAGATTGGGGTGTGGGTTAGGCTGAGAGTGGAGGTAGAGGTAGGGTATGTGGGTAGGCTGAGGTTGGAGGTAGAGGTGGGGTATGTGGGAGTGGGTGTAAGGGATGGGGTGGGATAGGATGGGATAGATAAGGAAGGTGGGGTTGGATTGTGTAGGGGTGGGGTGGAGTTACGAGGGAGGGGTGACGATGAAGGGGAAGGGAGGAGGTGGGTAGAAGTGACAAGAAGGGAGAAGGAGAGTAGGAGTGAAGAGAAGTAGGAGTCGGAGAAAGAGAGGAGAGATGGGTGGGAGGAAGTAGGTGTGAGTGGGAGAGAGGAGAGGGGAGGAGGATAGATGAAGAGGGGAGGTGAGTTGAGCTCATGTGGCACAAAGGCATGAAGAGAGAAGATTAATCCCTGTTCACGGTGCAAACAGGAGTCCGGATGGCCCCTCTGCAAGGACTATCCGAACACAGACAGGTGTTGCAAAGAGTGACCGGTAGAGCAGAAATGGTGCGAGACCGAGGTGTCATTGCCGAGTTGGATGTCTCGGAGGTGTTCCGCGAACCGGTCAGCTAAGCGGCGTCCCGTTTGCCTGATGTATAGAGAAGGGCAGAGAGAGCAGGAGTTGCAGTTGATGACATTGGTAGAAGTGCAGGTGAAGGAGTCGGTGATATGATAGGGTCGATGATGGGTGCCGGTGTGGAGGGTGGTGTTGGAGAGG
>NC_069008.1:14490979-14495458 GCF_001194135.2 Octopus bimaculoides | reverse complement strand
AGGTGAAGGGAAATGGGAGACGGGAGACGGCGGGGCGGGTGCGGGGGTAGACAGCAGATGCACGATCCACGGAATGTGCTCTGGCAAGGGTGGTGTGGATAGTGGTGAGGGACTATTCACGTAGGATGAAGTGGCGAGCCATGAGTTGGGACTGAGTCTCAAAGTCATGGTTGTCACTACAGAGCCTGCGTTGACGGAGGAATTGGGAATAGGGGATGGAAAACGTGGTGTTCCATTGGAAGCAGTTTAAAACTCATATCCAGAACCTGTGTATTTTTTACTATAATTTATTTTAAATATTTTCTTCTAAATTGGAATTTATTCATTTTTCATTTTCTCTTCCAACCATCCTTCCTCTCACACGCAAACATTTTCCATCCTCTGATTTTATCTTTCGTTTCTTTTTCAGGATATCTCTTCCACGTTATCTCCTTATACATTAAATTTCACTTTGTCTCTTTGCTGAATTTCTTCCAATCTCTCCCATCCATTTTCTTTTTCTCTGTCTCCCTCCCGTAATCTTAGAATGTCCCAGTTTCCTTTTACCCATCTAGCTGTGATGACAGTTCTGTTGTTTATCGATACAAAATTTCTGGCCGTTACTTCAGATCAAGAATTTGATGAAGCTTACTACAAGCCTTTGCCACCTGGCTATTCCTATGGTTATCTTCAGACAACTCCATCGGAAAAATTCTATAAGAGAGAAAGTCTACTGCAATGTGCCGTCATCGCTCTGAACAGCCAATCAGAATACTTTACTTACAACAAAGTCAGCCATGTTTGTAAGAATTACTCGCCGAAAGATATAATGACAGTCGTCAGCGCGAATGACAGCAACGAGATTTCCTTCTACAGAAGTAAGTGAAGCTTCTTTATTATTACTGTTGTTTTTTTATTTACTTTCTTCGGTAAGATGGAAGTACCAACTGAACACTGGGGTCGGTGAAATCTACTTACTCCTCTTCCCAAGAAATTGCTGGCCTTGTACCAAAATCCGAAATCAATAATATTCTTGTTGCAGCTGCTGTTGAACCTCCATGTCTGCTTTCAGTGTCATTGACATCTACCTATCTTAACTTGCTATTTTCTGTTTGGTAGATTCTGAATTTGATTTCTTCCATTTCTACTTGTGTTAACCAGCATTTCAATTTTGTCTGTCCTTGGTCATTTATTCCCTGCTGAGTTACCTCAAGCATTCCCCTTTCAAACCATATCTCTCTCATTCTGTCCAATGTAGCCAAATCTGCTAGTTTCACTTCGGATGTAAAATTCCATCAAAGTGGCATTCTACCTTTTCTCTTTTCCTTCGTACTGCAATCGCTAGACGACAACTGGGCCAACTTTGCCAGGTGAGAGATCTTCACCGTTATCAGATCCAATCTCATTCACAGTTGTTCAAAATATTTATTTAACATTTTCGCTTATAGCGAGGTTTGTGACGAAGATGTGACACAGCTACCGTTATTTTTATTGAGACACCATCTCTAGAGAGCTTGCCGACCAGGGTGAAAGGAGCACCCCCACCCCATTAGAGAGACCTGACCGTTGCCAAATGACAACCTGGCATTTTTTCAGCGTGGGCTTACATTCATGCATGCTTCTACCCCTTCATCATAGTCAATATTGGGATATAAGGAAGAAACATCCATGGTTACCAAAAAACAATCTTTGATATGGCTTCGGTGCTTAGACACAAAATCTAAAGTATCCCGGATATAGGAACTTGATCTTTTTGCAACATGGAGTAGAAAAAGCCATCCAGCCATTCCGAAATCTTAGCTGTGCAACATTCATATCCGCTGCAAACTGGGCGCATTGGAAGAAACCTTTCGAACATTTTCTGTATTTTAGGGAGACCATGAAATACAGGTGTTCTTTCTGACTGTAAAATCCTGGATTCGGTATTATTAATGAAATTGTTTTCCTCCATTTCCAGAATTATTTTGTCAAATTCCTCACTGTAATTGGGGTTTGGATCGACAGGTAATTCTTCATATGAAGTTTTATCTCTTAAAACCTTTTCCCAAGCCGAAATATATTCACTTTTGTCCATAATTAGGATAGCGCCCCCCTTATCCGCTATTTTAATAACAATAGAATCATTATTTGCCAGACGTCCGAGTGCGTAACGTTGGGAATTTGTGAGGATATTTCAGGACTTATTTCCACTTGTTTTAAGGCTTTCTCTAATGCCTGCCTGTCAAGATTCAAGAAATTCTAGTAGTGCTTGTGAACGTCCCTCCTGGACTTTATCTGGATACCAACTCTGTCGTGTCTGTGAATATATTCCTTCTTAGCTAGAACTGGGCAGAGAAAATATGATTTATTGTCTCTTCTCCATCTCCACATATTATTATTATTATTCAATAGTCGTATTTTTATCACGTGCTTTCACTGCACTATCGAGCGCAGCTCTGTGTGCCTTGGGTACCTGCTGTGTTTTTTTTTGTGATGCTCTATATTGAAAGTGTTTTACATAGGTTGTGTGCAATGCACACATCCTACATAATAGCAGTGCTATTTTATGTATGTTGTATATATTTGTAAGTCATGATGTTTTGTATTTGTCTAAATGTGTTTTTTATCATACCTAATGCGCCTACTATCATAAGAATTGTTTCTGTTTTAGGGTCCGCATCTGACAACTACATTCAGCCCACTGGTCACAATTTCTGTATTTGTGTGTATTGACATATCCCAGATTATGATAGCTTTCTCATTTTCTGTGACCTTTTCTAGCATGTACCTTTACCATCTTTTTTCTGTTGTTATTCCATAGTGTTGGCATAGCGTCCAGTGTATATAGGTCCCAACTCTGTGATGTCTGTGAATATGTTCCTTCTTAGCCAGGACTGGGCAGCCAGAGACAATATGATTTATTGTTTCTTCTCCATCTCCACATATTCTGCAGTTGCTTGTATTTCTTTTCACTGTGTGTTTTTTCTGCTAGGAAGGATTTATCGTTGTTGTTATTATTATTATTATTTCAGATAACCACTAGATTAGAACATATGCCACATTCACGTATACTTTATTTAATTCTTTTTATCATTTCATTATTATATGTCAGCCCCCCCACACGTTATATCTGTCTCTGTTTTGTTCCACACATCCTTCGCCTAGAGGCAATAAAATGAAATCATTATTATTATTATTATTATTATTATTATTATTATTATTATTATTATTATTGTTGTTGCTGTTGTTGTTATTATTATTATTATTGTTGCTGTTGTTATTTCAGATAGCCAGTGGATTAGAATATATGCCTTATCAGTCGGAGCCGGTTCGAAAGTCTATGATTCATTTATAAATAGAGGAAGTACTTCAACCTGGAAAGTAGACGAATGCATTGGTACCTTTTGTCCTAACTTCTTCCGACATCCTATCCTTGATTTCTGGAACTATCTTCCAATTGATGAGGTATGTAGGCATATCCACGCACAAACATACATTATTGCTTTCTTAATAATGGTAATAATGATTAACAGACATTTAAATCAATTCAGTTATGTTTGGAACATATTTGATCTGTAAAAATTATATAGTAGGAAGGCGAAGCAGTAATGTGATGATTTTAATCCGCGGCAAATCGCAATAATAAGAATATTTATGATAGACAAAAGACTCTCCTTTTTGTGAGTGACCATTAAATGGGAAACAAAATCGTTTAAATCAATTTACGATACATGACTGGTAAAAGTTTTTTTGAACTCTGCAGAGAATAAAGCTTGAGGACCTCGATGGGACTTGAACTCAAAGTTGAATTATCTGGACATCGTCCTTGTGAGGTGGCAAGTTGAGTAACAAACAAAACTTTGTGGGAATAGGTGAGCCAGTAACCTATCGGGGCCCAGATCACGAGAAGGAAATGAGTTTGGTTAGGACACATTGCGCGGAAACGTCTTTCTCATATTACAAGGCGGACCGTCCAGTGGATATCCCAATGGAGATAGAATCGTGACAATTCGAAAACATGGAGAGGTTCAACAGAAATTGAAGAAGTGATTCACGAGACCAATAGGGATTTGCTGTTGACTCCCTGTACTTGACTTGGAATTAAGGAAAATTAAGGAGACATATCGTTGCTAGTTTTTGCCTAGTATTTCTAACTACTAAACTCATCGTTTCAATATTTTCTCTTATGGATAAATGGCTACACATTTTGTGGGGAAGAAGTATTATTTGATTAATTCAACTAACACAATTTAGCAGACGATGATTTATCCAGCAATCATTAACATACAAATATTGACAGTACATATACCTTTATATTATACCTGTTTTAGTTATTGAACTGCAGCCATGTAAGGGCATCGCCTTGAAGGGGTTTAGTAGATCAAACCCTCTGGTATATATTCTATCAAGTACTTTGGCCGAACCGCTAAGTTACGGCGACGTAAACACACCAGCAACGGTTGTTAAGCGATGTTGGGGGGACAAAGACAGATACACAACATACACACACACACACACACA
>NC_069008.1:14488951-14490455 GCF_001194135.2 Octopus bimaculoides | reverse complement strand
ATATTCTTTGACTTGTTTCAGTCATTTGACTGCGGCCATGCTGGAGCATCGCCTTTAGTCGAATCAAATCGACCCCAGGACTTATTCGTTGTAAGCCTAGTACTTATTCCATCGGTCTCTTTTGCCGAACCGCTAAGTTACGGCGACGTAAACACACCAGCAACGGTTGTTAAGCGATGTTGGGGGGACAAAGACAGATACACAACATACACACACACACACACACACACATATATATATATACATATATACGACAGGCTTCTTTCAGTTTCCGTCTACCAAATCTACTCACAAGGCTTTGGTTGGGCTGAGGCTATAGTAGAAGACACTTGCTCAAGGTGCCACGCAGTGGGATTGAACCCGGAACTATGTGTTTGGTAAGCAAGCTACTTACCACATAGCCACTCAGGAGTAGGACCGCTTTGGCAGTAATTACAGCTTGAATTCTACGAGGTATGGACTCGTACAAAGTTTGAATTTTTTCCAAAGAAACTTTTGTCCATTCTTCAGCTAAAACAGTATTCAGTTCTTGTAGTGATGATGGCGGAGGATATCGACTCCTTACTTGTTTTTCTAAAATGCACCATAAATGTTCAATAATATTGAGATCTGGGGACTGTGGTGGCCAGATAAGATGTTCAACTTCGTTAGAATGTTCCTCGTGCCATTCAGTAACAACTTTAGCTGTGTGAATTGGTGCATTATCATCCTGAAAGATTGCGTTTCCCTCCGGAAACAATTCCGCAAACATAGGCTGAATTTGATCAGATAAAAATGCCTAAATAGTCTTGACTATTAATTCTGCCATGAAGGGAAATCATTGGGCTGGCGGATTTCCATGATATAGCCCCTGCCACCGATCATCACAGATCCTCCTCCATGTTTAACAGTCGGAAGAATGCTTCTTTCGGCTGTCTCCACACGTATACTCGGCCGTAATCGGAAATAAGATAAAGGATGACTCGTCCGAGAAACTAACATTCTTCCACTGCTCTAGTGACCAATTCTGTAGGTTTTTACTCCACTCTAAACGCTTTGCAACGTTTGTTTTTGAAAGAAGTGGTTTTCTGATTGCAGCCCTTCCATGAAATCCAGCTTTGTGCAGCTCCTGGCGAACAGTTCTTGTGGAAACTGGGTTTTCATTGTAGGCCATTAAACTTTGCAGTAATTTTGGGAGCTGTAGTCTTGTGATTCTTTCTAACAATTCGTGTAAGAGTCCGACGGTCCGTATCTGAATGTTTTGGTTTCCTTCCGGAGTTTGGTTTTGATGAGGAGGTTTTTCCCTTTTTCTCAAATACTCTCATTACTTTTAAGACAGTACTTCTTGATACACCAAGCATTTCGGCTGCCTTTGTTACGCTGGCGCCTGCAATACGAGCAACTTAAATTTGACCATTTTGAAAGATCGATAGATCTGTCATTTCAATGAATTTTAATTACCTTTGTCTGATGATATCTGAAAAGAAACAGCAATTTTAGCAAAACATATTAAGCAACACTAATA
>NC_069008.1:14483769-14488568 GCF_001194135.2 Octopus bimaculoides | reverse complement strand
GAGGTCATGCTGTATTAGAGGTTCATTAAGCGATATATATCAGATATGCTACGATATCACAGTAGCGTATGGAATTTACAAGTGAAGGGCAATTAAATGTATGATTTGATTCACTTGGGATGGAAGGTACGTATTAGGTAAGTGACCAATCAGTAATTAATTTTGTGTGTTAAATAAATTTGGTTGAGAGCGGACATTAGGCTAGCAGCCAAAGAAACACATGTTAAATCAACGCGATCCATTTAAACTCATCCACATATTTTTAATCACATAAGTGTGTATGTGTCTGTTTGTCTTATGTATGTGTGTATACGTGTGTGTATGTACGCGTGTGAGTGCATGTATGTGTGTGTGTGTGTGCTACATTGTCATTTCTTTTGCAGGTGAAATTGGTGATATTTAAGAACCAATCAGATGCAGTAACTATGACATTTAATGGACGAAATACAAGCCTTGAAAGCTGGTTCTCTCGCGAAAACTTGAGAAGTTCACCGTGGAACGACCTAGCTTCAGCCACAGGACCTATTTTCTCACTTGAGGGACGTTGGTATGTTAATATATATTCTTTTTGTTTTCTTTTGCTATGTAGAATCTTTCCGTTTTATACAGACTTATATTGTTAGAAAACCCTTTCCGTATGTTTCAGATGTATTCTGACGCTATACATTTAGACGTGATATTTTCTGGGGACGAACATCGTACTTCCAGGTGTTCAACATTATATCTTCATTTGTTATAATATACAGAATGCAAATTTGAACTAATACTGTTTAACTCTCTAATAATGAAATATATGTCGCCTTCCAGTTAATTGCAGCAGCTGTGATTTGTCAATCACTTTTTCTTTTTATGTCAGTAGAGGTTAAATTTGTCTTGGTATGTGGATACCAATAGCTATGTGCAACTGATATTTTTGAATGGAACAGAAATACGGACTTAGCAATTCCACCCTGCTGCTAGAAACTATTTCTCTATTACTAATATATTTCTGTATTTTTAACACTACACCTCTAAATGAAATGCTTTCTCGTGATGAATAGCACAGTCTCCTGGCTTTCACATTAAGTGGCATGTTTTAAAGCCCTAAAATATAGACCCTGATTATATTTACCTGTGTCGGTTCGTTTTAAATATTGTTATATTTCATTATATTATTTCTCTTGACTAGAATTCATTTCATGTTTATTTAGCGTTTTGCTAAAATGTTTAACATAAGAAAATATTATCGTTCATATGTTTGCAGTGTTTTTTGATTTTTTACTAATATGTAGGACTAGTGTTTACTTTCGCCCTTGTTGGAGTATTTACATTTGCGCATTTCTGGATAGATCTCGTTGTGAAAGCAATCTATACACGGTTGTTAGGAATATCACTGCACATTTCATCACAAACTGGTATAGCCATCTATGCATCATACATAATATACATACACTCTCGACAGGCCACTTACTGCAATATTTGTCCTGACATAACTCTTGCTCTCATTGGCCACTGCTGAAACGAATTTTCGTGCCTCTCTGATATAAATTGTGTTCGTGGCACAATAAATCCGTAGGAGATATAATCGCAGGAAAAATACACCAGTAAGTAGCTAATCGACTGTGTGTGTAAGCATTAAGTATGATGCACAGATGATTATTTTAATTAAATATTGACTGATTCAATTGCGTATAGAGGAAATACAGTTATATTTACTAAATATTTAAATTCTCATATCCTAAAATTCAACCATGTCTTATTTACTCCTGAGGTCTAAACGTCGTGTATATATTGGGAAAGAACCTTATTATAACTGCAGCCTGGCTCATGGCTGGCTACTCGTCGTTGAGACTCAACTTCAATGTGACCTTGATATCAAAGATCACTACCCTGCAATCCTCTATTCTGATAAAAAATCTAATGTCACATGGAGTAAAGGTAAGTTATGGTTGATCTTCTGTCAATTTGTGTGTATGTGTGTTGTGTGTGTGTGTGTGTGTGTGTGTGTGTGTGTGTCTGTCTGTCTGTCTGTCTGCCTGTCTGCCTGTCTGCCTGTCTGTCTGTCTGTCTGTCTGACTGCTATTGATAATAGTAGAAGTTATTTCTGTACTCATTGTTCAGCAGCCAATCAGCCTTCATTCATCTGACGTATGGTTAAAGGCGTTCCGACCGTGACCCGCTTGTATGTTTCCCATTACACTTTGTGGAGATTTGGCTGCTATTTCTAGTAATTCGAACGACGTCATCTAAAAGCTTTCTGCGATATATTTCAATTCCTTTTGTTGTTGATGTTGTTATTGTTGCTTCCAGGTTTCGGATTAGCAGATTCCTTCGCTGTATTCATCCACCTGAGGCAGTAGAACTAACCCAGCACATGATATCCATTGATACTACTGATGTTGTTAACGTCCATCCAATCCAGCTGACCACCACTAATGATCAACATAAGTCAAGTATTACCTGTTAATAAAGAATCCATGCAAATTGTTCTATCTTTTGAGTTGTGATTCCCTTTCTCTCTTTCTAGAGACAGAGCTGTTGTAGTTCCAATTCCCGACTGTCCAGAATATATAGGTGTGTGTGTGCGTGCGTGTGTATAGAAATATGAGGTCTTGACTCTTTGTTGTACTGATTGTACAAGACGAAGTCAAAAATAATTCCGTTTCGCCAGAACATTCTTTAGATAAGTCGAACCATCTTCAATGTTCGCGTACTAAAACGTGGTACTCTTGTGATTACGTGACCGACGTTTCACGTTGGTCTCTCCAGTTTTCTTTCTTGTGTTACAGAGTAAACATAATCGGTCTACAGGCAGTGTGCCCCTAGGAAGAACGGAGACCAGTGAAACTATTTCGCTGATCTGAACGTACGTCAGCCGCTTAAATTCATCGCAGGCTTTCAGAGCAATGCAGGAACAGCGTTCAACTGCGTAGAAGTGTTTATGTGTGGAACGAGAAGTAAAGCACGAACAGTGAGCAGAACCCCTTCCCCATTGACGTGAAGATTCAACAATCTGGAGAAATGCTTCTGGTCAACCGACGATTAACTATCGATGTGGTGGCTTGTTCTCTGCAAGTTATTATGGTTCTACAAACGAAATCATCCATGACGAGCTTCGCTTCCGTAGAGTCTGTGCGAGTTGGGTCCCAAGAGAGCTAACCGACGTGCAGAAGCGGAATCGTGTGGAGATTTGTTGTAACTCGAACACTACAGCGGTGAAACCAAAGCTGTTTCTGGAGAGAATAGTTTCAAGGGATAAGATCTTGGTCCATCACTTTGAGCCAGAATCCAAAAGGTAGACTATGAAGTGGAAACGCCATGAATAGCTAGCGGAGAAGAAATTCAAGATTCACTCTTCTGCAGAAATAAGTGATATTGAGCGTTTTTGGAATGCAAACGGGCCCAGACTAAAACATTGCCCTTTAAAAGGGTCAACAGTGAAATAGTGGTTAACTAAGAGAAACCAGCAATTCGCACGAAACGCAGAAGTCTATTGTTACATCACATGTTATTGTTGTATGACAATACACGCCCATATACAACAAACCACACCGTTGAAACAATTCTAAAATTGTATTTCGAGTTGTTGGAAAATCCTCTATTTAATCCAGATCTCGCCTCCTCAATTTATCACCCCTGTGGACCAATCTTTACGACTGCGGTACCCAAAGTGGGTGGTATTGCCTCACTGAAGACGCTACAAAAATACAGGGTTGGGATTTTGAAGAAAAGCGGGTGATTAATGTAAATACAATAAAATAATGGGTTTTTATTTGTGAAATACTATTGTTTTGCGATTTACTGTACACAGTGGTCTATGATTGTATTGGTGAGTAGAGGAGGCGCTAGGAATGTGGCCCGGGTACCAAGGGGGAGGCAGCCCGAAAAATTTGGGGAACCTGTACTTTACGCAGTCGTCGATTTGCTACGAACGAAGCGCAGCAAGCGGTTCATACATAGTTGCATGACCTGCCGAAAATCTTCTCCGATGGAATAAGAAAGGTTGTGGTTTGCTGGAAGAAATGCATCAAAATCAAGGAGGAACGTCGAAAATTTATGCAATTGTTCAATCCCTGCTTTTGATTTTATAAATTACAAGCAAGTCTGCGTACAGTTTAAGACTTACCCTTGTACGAAGCATATTTCTATGTGCAAAAGTTTTCAAGATTATCTCCCTTCCATCATCTGGGCCAGTAGAGTTACTTCCTATGATTATCGATGTAACCTAACGTAATACAAGTCGCGCCGTTAATTTCATTTTGCAAGAAACAGAAAGGAATGTAATTCATTTTATTTTCTTCAAAATTTACACTTTAATTAACAAGCATAGGTTGAGCCATATTTTCTTTAGCACCAACGGTCTCATCATGTTATGAATTATAGGTTTTTTTTACCTGAAAACTACCGAACCGTATATATGTTCTGGATATATAGTGATGTGTATCATTGGAATCGCCAGTCATTTCCGCGATAGAGAACTAATATATTCATTCTCTCAATAGGATTTACCGGTGATACTCATGTTAAAGAGCATCTAAATGTTAATTATACCTCCATTTATGGATTAAAAAACATATATAAATCCGCTGCAGATTATATTTCAGATTATATAAGCCTTAATCGTGTCTTTTTTTCTCAGAAATTATTTTATGGAAGGCAGCGATCCAGTGGTGGAGATGACACTGACTTGCACCCTTCTAACCAGGTCCTATCTCGACTTCTATTGATTCAAGTTGAAAATCACTCTAGAAATATATAAAAACCTGTGTTCTGGACGAGGATGGACTGAAAAGTTCATAGTTTCGCTATGAAGGAGTGAT
>NC_069008.1:14481324-14483669 GCF_001194135.2 Octopus bimaculoides | reverse complement strand
TGGACGAGGATGGACTGAAAAGTTCATAGTTTCGCTATGAAGGAGTGATGTCAGAGCTGTGAAATCTTGCGTGCATTAATTTCAATTCTCTTACAAACAACTGCATTTTTTTCTTTTCATGTAAAGTGACATCTTACTGTTCAAAGAAGACTTTAAAATTAGCGACTTCTCTTGAAAATCGACAAAATCTGGCATCATGGGGTTATCAAATATGTGCAGAAATAGGGATTAACTCCGAAGGACATCCATGGTGACATGGCTGCTCCAGTTCTATCAAGAGTGCAAAATTGGGCAACTGAATTTTGGACAGAAAGGGAGAACACTGAATATAACCTTAAATCTTTCGTGCATTAATTTCAATTCATTTTTAAATAATTGACATCTCATCGTTCGAAGAAGAAGACTTTAAAATTAACGTCTTCTCTTGAAAATCGACAAAATCTGGCATCATGGGGTTATCTAATAAGTGCAGAAAAAGGGATTATCTCCGAAGAACATTCATGGTGAGACGGTGCGAAAGTGGACAGCTGAATTTTGGTGAAGAATGGAAAGTACTGAATATAACCTGGGGTCTGGACGTCCTGAAACTGCCACGAACGAAGAAAACATTGTGTTCATCATATTGTGATTAATGACTAGGATATCCCGTGAGAGTGTTGAGAATTTTCTGTATAATAAACGTGACATGACGATAGTTTCCGGTCAGTGGGTGCCACGTCTTCTGACGCCTAAGCAAAAGTGTACCACGCTGATTACAGACAAGAAAATCTGATATTGCTTCGGATCCAACTAGTTTCTTCGAACATTTCCAAACCAAGGATGAATGTTGGTTTCATCACACTGAGCCAGAAACAGAGACAATCCATTCAGTGGAAGCAGCCTTTCTCAACTGATCCAAAGGCCAAGGTCTTGTCATCTGCAAGGAAGGTGATGGCCTCAGTTTTTTAGGACGCCAAATGTTGTTTTAATGATTCAGCATTTGCTGATCCTGGGAAAGTCTCACCTCCCTCCTGTATTGAAACGTCATCTGACGTGCTGCAGCATGCCTTTGCTGATATTGAGAAAATTTCATCTCCCTTCTCTCTTGAGGCTTCATTTGATGTGTAGTAGTAGCATGCGTTTGCTGATCTTGAGAAAGTCTCAGCTCGCTTCTGTCTTGAGATTCCATTTTGCTGATTTGGGGCAGGTGTTATCTCCCTTCTCTCTTAAGACTCCATATGACGCGCTGCATTATGTGTTTGCTGATCTTGAGAAAGTCTCATCTCCTTTCTCTCTTGAGACTCACGCATTCGGTTTTCTACAACCCCCTTGCTGTATACTTGCTTCTGGAGAGATTACGTGTTTTCTTTGGTGGCATATTTTTTTAATATTGTAAACCAAAAATTATCAACAGAGAAGAAATTATACAGTAATCTCTATTATTGTAAGCAGTTGTATGTATGCATTATGTCTTTATATTTGTATACAGTATAAATTAACCAAGTATAAGCAAATTAACCAAATAGAAGCACATGTATGAACTGCTAATTTAACAGTAAATTTGCAACTGCTGCGATAATTGTTAACTGGTAATTTAACGGTAAATGTGCATTTTTATATACATTGGACCTGCCACCTCATTGTTTTTTGTCAAGAGTTTCACCTCTAACCGTTCGTTATGCCAGTCAACACACATACACCGACACACCATTTCGCTGTCGTGGCCGTAAACACGGAAAGTTTCCGAAGTTTAACAGATTATAAATTTTAGATGATCAAAAATAATGTCATAACCAAAATAGATAAAATGTATATATATATCAATTTTCAACACATTTTATTTACTTTGGTTGTGATATCATTTTTGATAATCCTTAATTTTATCTTTATACAACATAACAATATTTTTTATAAACAATCACCCATAATGCCCCATGATAAAATATCTTCTGCATTAACATCTTAGGTTTTATTAGCGTCTTGCCCCTTTAACTGGTAATTAACATCTTAATTCGGAGTCTTCCTAGTTATGAGCTATCAACTCACTCCTTCCCTCCATTCTAAACAGACACAGTCCTCTAGTCTTAGATTTAGTAGTTGATAAAAAGACTAATAAAATAAAAATTAATCACAATCCTTTACAAGCTATGACCCCAACAAACTTAATACATTTCTTGAAAGTGTAGTATATTCTTAGCTACAATAGCGACATCATAGATTTTCTATCTTCTTGCTCTATTGGAGTATTTGAGTAAAATTATATTAATGTGTCCGACTGATTAAAAATTCTATTTATTTGTGCAGCTGAGGATAGCCCTGCATTTAAATTGATGTAATGATTGTATTTTTCAATTAAATGAAGCCAC
>NC_069008.1:14480247-14480715 GCF_001194135.2 Octopus bimaculoides | reverse complement strand
ATATATATATATATATATATATATATATATATATAAATGTATTGTGTGTGTATATGTCTATATATGTGCGTGTACATATTGATATAATATAATTTATTCCTCATGATGAATACTTTATATGGTATGTATTTCACAATATTAGTTATACCCATATAGAGAGAATGTTTCTTTAACTTTTCCTACTTATATTTCAAAATATCCGTTAGCCAAACCAGTTTTAGTTCTTACACAACTAGACTCAACACTACCTAAACATGTTTTATATTTCACCTTTTACAATCTTTTTATTAATATCCGAACGAGTTATGCGACACGGACTCAAAACAGTCTCCTGTAGCAAAATAATGTTTCTTCTGTTACAATTATTCTGATGCATCCTTCATTTTTGTACTTTGGAGAATGGTAAGATATGATTAAATTAATCTAATTATAATTAATTTAATCTCTTCCATGTTTTTTACATATTGG
>NC_069008.1:14477298-14480237 GCF_001194135.2 Octopus bimaculoides | reverse complement strand
ATATATATATATATATATATATATATATATATATATATATATATATATATACACCTGATATATATATATATGTTGAAACAGGAGATTAGAGATTAGAAAAATCTTCCTGTATTATTTATTCATCATTGCAAATGTTTCATTAGCTAATAGGAGTTACAATATTCTTCAAGGAGAGAATCAGACAATATCATAGAAGATATCTTACATGTTTATTCTACATGAACATATTTGTAACTCCTGATATAGCAAATGAAACATGCATAGTATTGAATAATTAGTGCCAAAATATGTTTGCTACTGTTTTGACATATACTCTGACAGGTAAACCAAGTAAAAATGATGACGACGAAATACTTACTGTTATACCATATAATATTCTAATCTCCTTTGGAGCAGAGGATTGGAGGTTAAAGGCAAAATTTCCCACATTGACAGAGATTCTGGCCTTCACTGACAAACGGGCGACTCATGGCTCCAAACCAGCCTCCAGATTGATATGACACATAAAATGACGAACGTTACTGTAATAGGGAACAGTTGTTTTTTGGTGCTGTTACCGTTATCGTTATCAGATGTTCTAGTGTAAAAGTTTGCCTCGCAAGCTGTAATTGGGAAGCAATCTGTCTCTGAAAATCGAAATGACGCTGATAAGTGATACATTGGACATGTAATGTCTTCTACTTGATAGTCTTCCAAATTTTTGTGAAGGAAAGTTCCATAGAAGTAATCTGTATCAGAAAGACAAAGCTTGTCCATGTGTAGATGACTGGATTTTCACACTTCGACCTCACCCTTGACTGGAGCACTTTAGTGAAATCAACACTGTGGCGAATATTTGCACTATGTCTCTGCCTTGAAATACATTCATCCGCTCCTCACCCCAGCATTCTCAAAGGCACTGAAGAACATCAAAATTTCTGTCCTTGCACATAGGAGTAAGGAATATTTCAAAGGGGTCTTCCTTGATCGAACAAGATCTATGGTTAAAGGCGTTCCAATCATGACGACCACTTTACGGCAATATGTTTTCAATCTACAGTAAAGTTATATTTTAAGTCGTTAGGGTACGATTTTAGCGATAGTTAGTGACAGAGGATATTAACCATTTTCACAATCTTACAGGTACAATGAATTACTCAAAAATGTCCCTATGCACTCTGCGATTGACTGTCAAATTCAGCAGCATCATTAGTCATAATAAATATTGATATACCATTAAAATGTTTTCATTAACTAATATTTTTAATTAATACACGGATAATCAAGAACAGAACAAGTAAGAAAATCAGCAAATGTATACGGCTTTCCAGCGGCACTTTGCCTGACACGTCGGAGAATGGAATGCATAATAGAGAAGGATGGACCTTAGTGGCTACCTCGACGGCCTACCACGATTGTCGGAAGAAAGGCCAATAGAATTAACCAAGATACGAGAAGTAGTGAATGGTTTCATAAGGGACAAACTACCGTTTTGATGGTCTGCCCTATGAGTTTTAATGTTATATACTAGATATGTTTGGTGATCTCTTAGTAAACGTCTATCACAATTGGCAGCAAAACATTTCTGTAAGCCGGGGTGTGTTAACATTGCTGAGAAAGGACGCCAATAGAAGGGATATTGATAGACAATTTCCGACACATAACTCTGTTAAGAATAGCGTTTAAAATTTTTACCAAGTTTTTTTTAGCAAAGAGAATGACAATTGTTCGTGATGGCTTGGTCGAAGAATCTCAAACGTGCTGTCATTCGCGTACGTGTGACGACGTATGCGGATGACGTCATGGTAATGGTATCAAACACCATGGAATTTCAGGTAGTCGATACCATTTCAAAAGGATATGAAGCGATGCCAGTAGGAAAGATAAATCCGAACCAGTCAGTAGGTTTTCGACTCGGTGGTTGAAGAAACAAGTCTATGCAAACGATCAGCATAAAAAGATTGATGAACAGACGGACTGGTGAAAATGACCGGGGCCTAGTTTGACCCGAACCACTGGATGGACAAGAAATGGGATGAGGTATCAAGCAGGGTTACCTGTTTCTCTGTGAAGTAGGCAGAGAGAAAATCATCCCTGAAAGGTAGAGGATCTGAGGTCGCTAATACTTATATTGCTTCCCTAATAATTACCACCAGAAGTTTGTACCTCACCTTAGACCAGGTTTGGCCAGACTGGAGAGTTTTTTCCGGTCTCTAAGGAAAGGATGCGTTTTACTGGTCAGGCGATCTGTCTGTTGTCAGTGCCCTATGAATGGTGGTCTTGGCATGCCATAGCTGCTAATGCGCATGGTTGTGTTACAGCATCCGGTGCAGATGCATGTCGTCAGCTGTCATGTTTTAAAGAAGATATCTTGCTAAATATACTCGGTTTCACTTAGCATTTTGCTGTTGCAAATAGATTATTAGCTAAAAGGACAGTGGTTGGATACAATTTTAGGGTTGTAACCGGTTGATGTATGTATATTCATTTGTAAATAATTCCAAAACAGCGGTACTCTTCGCTGATAAAACTAAGAACTTGCTCACAACTCCTATATAACAATGTTATTAGTAATTACACTAAAGCTGGACCGCAAGTTTATAGCGACATTAATAATGGAGGTAGTATCATCGCCGCTAGGTTTAGATTAGATAAAAAGAAAAATGGAGATCCCACCCCAAAGGCCTTCATAACTATCAAGGACCATAAAAAGAACTTCCCATCTAATCCTAAATGCAGATTAATTAACCCTGCAAAATCAGAAATTGATATAATTAGTAAGGAAATTTTAAGGTTATGTTCAGTGTTCTCCCTTTCTATCCAAAATTCAGTTGCCCAATTTTGTACTCTTGATAGAACTGGAGCAGCCAATCCCTATTTCTGCACATATTTGATAACCCCATGATGCCAGATTTTCAAGAGAAGTCGCTAATTTTAAAGTCTTCTTTGAACAGTAAGAT
>NC_069008.1:14473462-14477198 GCF_001194135.2 Octopus bimaculoides | reverse complement strand
TGTACATGCATATACATTCATATACATATACACAGACGCGCACACATGCATATTTTTAGTATGCACTCACACACACACACACATATACAAGGATTTTTTTTCTTTCTTTCTTATTTGTTTATTCATTTATTTACTTATGTATTGCCAAATTGTTTGAAAAATATGAATCATCTACTTGACATTATGGTTTTAAAATTCGATTTAGATCAATCCAGAGGGAAATAGAATTTTCACCAGCTGTATAAAGCCACAACACTTCGACCTGTATCTAGTTTGATAAGTGCCAATTCACGCAACTCTCAGCGATTCAGCAACTGTTTTGCTTCTGATAAGTATTGATAAACATATACAAATATTCAATATTTTGTGTACTATTTTTCCTGTTTGCACCACCATACCTATTTATACTTGTGTATGTATGTGTGTGAATCTGCAACCTTTCCTTTAAAATGTTTGCATGTGTATTTATCATGAAATGATGAAAGCTATCTTTCAAAGTCAAATATCAATGATAATAATTGATTGTGTTCTGTGCAGAAGTATGAACATGTCGCCGTCGCCTTATGCACGTTGACGGGTTTCAATGCCTTTCTACATAGGAAATCTTGGGTATAGCGACGTTACCTGTTCAGTTTTTATATCTCCACTTTACACAAACACATCGTCCCATCACCAGGTGATAATACTAGATCGTCACCATCATAAATATCGCAGTAACGATATTACCGACATCGCAACGATTCAATAACTGCTCAAACGTATGTTATGTATATTTAGTGAAGCGCATGACTCTACTGAAGGACTTTTTTTCTTCATAGCAATCAAAGAATAAGTATTGAAATGTTTGGTAAATTTCACTTCTGTACAGAAATACTTGCATATTGGCAAACAAGTTTGATCTGAGTGTTTGTTACTAACAGCGGTGGACAGTCTGTGAGTTTTGATCATTTATGGAAAAACTTCAGTCTGCAAGTAAAACTGATAAGAGAACATTAGACTAAGAGCAGTGACCAGTACTAACATTTATGATGAGTCCTGGTATCTATAGACACTATTATGGGTAACAGAGGAAAGCATTGACAGACGGAGACGGCAAGGAGGGCAGAGCAAATTTAGGACATTGATAAACAGTTCTGATATCAACTCTTCGCATAAAGAGCTAAAGTGTACAGTCTGCATTCAACCTCATTGAAAGTAAGTTGGGGTTTTTTTTATATCATATAGTATTTCATGTGTGCACTTATGTGTTATGATTATGGTGTGAAAAGATTAAGATCAGCTTGTGTGGTTGTGGTTGTGAGTGTGTATGTGTGTTTGTGTGAGCGTGTATGTTCTCTAGAATAACTATTGCTTAACCATCTTCTCGCACCGTCTCCGATGAAGGGATATATAAAATATCCCGGAAACAGCTGTAAGACCTTCTGTTTATAAATGTTCTAAAATCTTTCACAGCCTTGGATTTTTATCTCATTCTGTTAATTTTTTTTATATATATGCATGTTGATATATGACCTACGTTGGATTCCTCGTTCGCATAATCACCGAACCTGGAGCTTAAATATAGTCTGTTCATAGCACTTACTCAGCATTACCTGACACCTTTGGGTCTTCTTGACACCATTACCTCTCATAACCTCAATATATATATATATATATATATATATATCCATGTATTCATCCCCATCTCACATATAAATAGAATTAACATGTACCCATATTAGTCAGTTAGTGCCCACAGGCTGACGAAATTTTGAATTGGTGTGTATAGTCAATAGCGTCTCTATAAAAATTATATCTACTCTTAACGGTTTTATAAAGATTGTGGGAGTGTGAATTTGTGTGGTCATATCCAACAGTAACGTAGGATGTTTATACATACAAATGAATATAACTACACTCACAGGCATACATACGTATGCACACATATTAGCAATATGTATATATGTACTCACACATATACACATACACACATACATATACATACATATATATATATAAATATATGCATATATATATATGCATACTCACATACACATATGTACACACATATACACGCACATACACATAAATATATGCGTACACACACATTCATATACACACATATACACACATAATCATACATCTATACACTACATGGAAAAATGCGAGCAAGAGAAATAATATTCTTAAGATTATAAACCTGGAAAAGTACAGGACAATTTATTACATCTGGAAAAGTCCTGGACAAATTATTACATCAAGTAAAGTACAAAACAAGAAATTTTTAATTTAAAATATTGCAGCTAATGATAAAATTTCAAATAAAATATTTAGATTTAGAAAATATTAGTTTTTATTAAAAATAAAAGATTTATTACAAATTATTACTTCTATACTTCTATTTTTTATTACTTGTTACTTCTATTAAAAATAAAAATAGCTCAATTCAAATATTTTTTGCACCTTAAAAAAATTCATTTTTTAATTATTAATTGATAATTAGAAATTTGAAAATCAGTTATAAAAAATAATAGTAGTACATAATTAGTTTGTACAATAAGTAGAATAGTACAAAAATTAGTTATATATTACAGTAAAATTTACCTATAACAGCAAATTCGCAGTAAAATTTGCTTGAGTTATTGTCTAAGTTATTGCCATGTCGACACATTTTTAGTCTTGACTAAATTACCATTAGGTAATTTGTAAATTAAGATCAAATAATTTCTAATATTCAAATTTATCATTAGCTGCAATATTTTAAGTAAAAATTCTCTTGTTTTGTTCTTTAACAGATGTAATGACCCATGGAAATGAACTGACAACCAAAGAGTTTGATTTTCTGACTTCAAATGCAAACCCAGCCTTTTCTATGGTCTGCCAAAAATACACAAAAGCCAGATTATAAATGAAACCATTAAAAAATCACCAAAGACGTACATACATACACCAAACCCGAGGGACCTAAAACTACAACCCATTATCGCTAGCCCAGCCTGTGAAACACACAGACTAAGTCTATTTATGGACACTTAAAACCCTTCCTTAAACACATCAATAGCCATATCAGAGATGACTTGGATATGTTAAATCACTTCCCCAAAAAAGTCAAGGAAGAAACAATCATGGTTTCATTTGATGTGATTAATTTATACACCAGTATACCTCATAATTATGGACTAGAGGCAATTCAGTTCTGGCTGGACCAATTCCCGGAATAAATCCCAAACAGGATCAGTAAAGAATTCATAACTAAATCGGTTGAATTCATCTCATGAAACAACCACTTCATGTTTGACAATACGTTTTACCGACAAAATTCCGGAATTGCTATGGGCACTAGGGCAGCTCCAGTCATTGCGAACCTAACAATGGGTTACTTGGAAGTAATAATATACCAGGAATCTTTATCTACTTTTGGAAACCCCCTTTCCCAATGCATAAAAGAAAATTGGAAAAGATTCCTGGACGACTGTTTCATACTCTGGAATGAAAACACAGATAAACTCCTGAAATTCAAAAGACTATTGAACAGCGTCAACCCAAACATACAGTTCACAATGGAATACAACCAAAAGGAGCTCCCATCTTGGGATATACTAATTAAAAAAAATAAACCTAAAAATAGAAACGGACATATTTTACAGAACCACAGACGACAAACAATATCCACTATTTGATTCATGCCACCGAAGACACACCAAAACAAACATCCCCTTCAACCTTGCAAGAAGGATCTACACAATAGTGTCAGAAC
>NC_069008.1:14466942-14471906 GCF_001194135.2 Octopus bimaculoides | reverse complement strand
ATATATATATATATATATACACGGTTGTTTATCACCCATTGCATTTCCCCTTCTCTTTTCGCATGTTCATCTTCTCAGTGTTCATTCACCCACAACAATCCAATGTACCAAATCCTTTCCTTAGAATATCTCTTTGTCTCATTTTCGATTTTCTTCTTTCTGGTTCTTGTTAATCATTATTGGGAAGAGACAGACGAGCGAGAAGATTATATTTCAGTTTAATAACACACACAAACATTTAGGACAAACAGATGAAAGTGCTTTGCAAAGAAGAAAGGTTAATGAGATTTCACAAAACTTTAATACTCAAATGAATTACATAAACGGTTGGAAATACACACGTCTCTAACAAATTCACCAACAGACTCCATAACATTCGTCCTGGGTATCACATGTGATACACAAAATATATTTTGCCGGCATCGATGCATCATGTATGATACACGTTCTTGGGCTTCAGGAAAAGGAAATCTTTATTTTATTCAGATTGTAACATAAAGAAGAGTTAAATGAAAATTGTGGATGTTTATGGAAAATTTATAGTCTTTGAACAGGTAAAGGGTTAAATAAATGGGAAGCACAAATACCATTATTGGATAATTAGGGTAGATCTGTGGTTTGATGCCAAGGGACACAAGCTGAAAGTTGTTCCAACCCAATTGGGTTAACTGGGTGACGCCTCTACACGCATACAGACCCCAGAGACCTAAGAAACATCACTGATGCTTCCTCCAAGAATATATACCTTGAGACATTCTAATTTAGACACAAAACCTGAAAGAGGAGGGTGTGGGGTATAAGTTGTTACCGAGCCTAGAATTTGATTGATATTTTATTTTATCGATTAGGGAAAGATAAAAGGTAAAGTTGACCTCAGCGTGATTTATACTTAAAAACCTAAAGGATAAATAAGGCAAATCATTTTTAACGAGTTTGCCAATCCACTTTCCTCCCAACCTCCATCTGGTGTGAACTGGTGAAGAGTCCCCTAAATCTATGTCCAAATGCAGCTCCTAATTCATCTCAATCCACACTGTTCCCCTTTCGTTTCTCATACATCTTCATGTGCATTCCTAACTGTCCTTACTGAAAGGGGCCTGCTACACAGTTTCAGCAAATTTAGTCTGTACCCTATTTTCCGGCATGCAAGTCGAATATATGTAATCAAAATTTATACCCCAAAAATGTAGGTTGACTTATAGACCAAGGCGACTATGGAACACGAAAAATTCCATGTGAAATGCTGTGAGATTTAGAAAGATAGTGACAACATTTGCATGTTTATACTCCGTGTTTATACTGTTCATTGCATTGCGTCGGATTCTATGTCGAAAAATACTGCTTTTCTCTTTTTTTCTTTCTTTTTGCCTTAAATGTTCCTTTGAGGGTATGCGCAACAAACATCGTAGATTACAAAATTTCAAAGTATAGCCTCCATCACACACCTGTGTTTATCACTCATTTCATTACCCTTTTCTTCTCCTCATTCGTCTACAGCCCTTTCACATGTTCATCTTACTTCTCACTCACCCTCTCCAATCCACTTTACCACTCTATTTACATTCACCTTCCGGTAACCTGTGGGTATTCCAAGCACACTTTCACCATATTCAGAATCACTGTCTGATGTCTGTTTTTTGTCTCTCTCTCACTCTCACTTTCACTCTCTCTTTCTCTCTCACTCTCCCTCTCTGTTTGTCTATCTATCTATCTATCTATCTATCTATCTATCTATCTATCTATCTATCTATCTATCTATCTATCTATCTATCTGTCTCTGTCTCTCTCTTTGCCTGACAGATATTTTGGTGCTTTCTTCCCCATCGAAATACAAAAAGTTAAAATTTGTAAGGTTAAGATAGATGATGCAATTATTATTGATAATCTTTCTGTAATCAATATCGATTATAGAGTTATTATTTTCATATTCTCCGGACAACAATTGTATTGTTTAAAAATGAAAGCTGCCTTTTCCAGTTCATTAACACAAAACTTACAATGGTATAAAGAAAAGAAAAGAGGAACGCTTAAGTTGTATTGTTCTAACAAAATCAATTGTTTCTTTTGTTAGTTTGTTGTTTGAAGCTCTGGGATGTTGTTTGCATAATACAAATAGTTTAACTTTAGAATTTGTTTAGGTTATAGAATATATCTTTCTTTCATCTGGTTCTGTCGTCTTGTCTACACTTGCTATGTTTCTGTTTATTTTACAATGTTGCATCCCACACACTTTTTTTTACAGTTAAAATCAAATTATTTAGCCCTAGGTTGTAATATCCTAAGCGATTTATTCCACTCTTATTTCATTTTATTCTACATATTTCAGTTAAAATTCATACTGTACCTGTCACCTTAAACATGGAGGCCTCTGTCCATTGTAATTTTGGTAAACGCTGTCTTTCTCCGTCAGATTTTGGGTGATGTCTTTTATTAACAATCTACCCAGTCAAGTTAATATATTTAGTGTGGATTTGAGATTATTACAAACTGTAACTTATTACCAGCGGTTATTTTTGATACTTACTATTGTGATTTATTTAATTCAATTCTGTTTAGTATTAATTTACTGCCTCTATAATGTTCCATCAAATTCTCTTTTATTTTTTTTAATAGACCAATTTGTCTGGTATTTTAAAGATTTTGTATACGATGGAAAGCCTGTCACTATTTATCTGTTCTATCTACTAACCTAATAACTATTGGTATCAAATCTATCTCCTTTTAGGGATAACATATTACAAACCCTCACTACACATCCTGGGACTTCTGTACCCTTCACTCTTCTCTCATTCTAAATTTTAACATACCCAGCTATTGCAATATAACTTATATCGCATTCATTTATATCTTATATATTACATCATATATATTTATAACAATAATAGATCTCCTGTGTCATTCGGCTTTTGACTGTTGAATGTTGTTTAATGTCAAGCCACGCGTGGTCTAGCAGGTCACTGATAAAAGTCATTCCAAATGTGACTACCACAGTTATATTCAGGTCAATATATCTAGGGTTACACCGTTTAATATTTCCCCACTATTCTTGTTCTTCATATACATGTACGTTTATAGATATACGCGTGTTTGTGTGTGTTTGTGTGTGTGTGTGTGTGTGTGTGTGTGTGTGTGTGTGTGTGTGTGTGTGTGTGTGTGCTTGTGTGTGTGTTTGTGCTTGTGTATTTGTAAATAAACTTGCATATGATCTAAAATTCTCTTGACAATAATTCTTGATATGCTTGATTTTTCCTCTATTTTCAACAGTAGCAGCAGCAGCAGCAACAACAACAGCAACAACAACAACAACTACTACTATTACTACTACTACTACTACTACTACTACTACTACTACTACTACTACTACTACTACCACTTTACTAAGTTAATTGGCTTTACGGGCCTCAAAACCATTTTAGGACAACGCTAGGCTTTGTTGAGATTAGCATAATCACTTCTAAACAATAAAACAATAATGATTATCAAGAAAAGGATAACAACAAAATCTCTCTTAGAGGCGAGAGGGGCGGATCACCCAGAGGTAACTAAAGAACCTCCAACAAATAGGCTTTATTCATATCTTACAGATAAAAGTTTAGAGTGGGTCCACACACTCATGCCTAACCCCAACAAATTTACGCACCTTTCAACAAATCTAGAGGTAGAAGCCCTCTCAACCCTTACCTTTATTTTTAAATTAAACTTAAAAACGTCAATAAGGGCTTGACTGAAGAAGAAACGGTTTGTCTACAGTCCCGTTCACCACAAACCCACTTTCTAAACAAAATAGCTGGCGCTGGGCTGATCTTCACAATGCTGTCGGATCCATCCTACAAGTAATAGAAGCCACTCGATATGACTCCACATGTCAGCAAAACTCGGGTGAGCTACGGTCGTCACACTGTGTGCACCTCAGCCAGTCCAAGCTGAGAGCAGTAACATGTCTGTAGAGTCTATTTCAAACTGGCAATGCCATCCAGTATCACTTCCAGGTCAGGGATTCTTAGAAATTATCCAGAGGTCCTGAACCGAAAGTCTTCTTTAAGAGATCAATCAATTTATACTGATTCGTGGACGTTGTACCTGCTCTCACCCACCACTAATTCCAATAAAACACCATGGTAGTACATCCCCCGACCCATTGTTCGAATGACAGAGTACTGTGGGCGCTTGACGACACTTTAGGGTCCAGGTGCTTTGTCTCGTACTACACTTGATTCAGGATCGCTCTTCTATCAAGGGGAAGAGCTGTAGAAAAGGGAATTTGACAAACGGTGACCAATATCTAGCAGAAGGCTAACTCTTGTTGGACACCCGATATTGATACATTTAACACCTTGTTCCCAAATAAAAAGGGCAAGTGAGTGACGTCCTTATTGACGTGAGTGACCATTGGATACTGTACTACGAGTGCCTCACTAATCAATTACACCCAACCTCGCTGAAGTCCTTTGCCCTTGATAGATATTGACGTCCTGCCATATATCATGAAGGCAAACACTTGCTAATATTATGTAGACATATATATGTTTCTAGCAGTTGCGGCTGGAGTTTTAAGAGTTGGGGGCACAAGATCTGCCCTACTCCGCTCGATTTTGCTAAATGGAGTAGCTACGCTACCATCGCCGTCGACCACAGCCTATAGAGATAAAACATGGCACAACTACAACCTCAACATTGATATTATCATTAATATTTTTCACCGCCACCATCACTACCATAACAACGACCGCAACAATGACTGCAACATTGACACAACTACCACTACCACTATAACCAGCACTACTTCTACCGTCCTACAACATCGCACCACCACAACACTACCACCACAGTAATATAAACAATTGCATATACCCACAACCACTACCAGTATCATCTTAGCAAACCTAACATCATAAATATCAACATGGCTGTAATGATATCCTTAAAACATCACCACAATCATCACCACCAACATGATACCACAT
>NC_069008.1:14462091-14466932 GCF_001194135.2 Octopus bimaculoides | reverse complement strand
CTTCACTTCGATTGAGAATTGTGCGCATTAGACTCGATGCAAGAGGGCAGCACTGACTGTAGTGGACGGTTGGGGCATCTGTGAAGATTAAGTAATAGTTGAAGTCATTATTGAACAATTCAAACATTTGGGGACATTCCTTGGTAGTTCAGTGGCATCAGGTGATAGTATCGACAACAGTGGACAGTGGTTAACGTTTTCAAACATAGTTGTTCGTCTCATCTGTAACGAAGGTAAGTTTTGTTTCGTTATATGTATTGTTTCGCTATGTGTTGGAACCTCAATGTTGCTCTTCTGCACTTAGCTATGACTGTGTAGATACCAGTAATGTGATTGTGGCTAGATCAGTTGATTGATATTGCTTCTGTGTGATTATGTTTATTCATGTATCTATACTGCGTGGATCGGATAAATTGATAGAGATATTATAGTCACCAAAGAAAAAAGGTAATCTCTCCAGAAACACCTATCAAGCAAGGAGGATTGCAGAAAAACCGAAAACGAGAGTCTCAAGAGAGCAGGGAGATAAGACAACGTTAAGCACGCCAGATTTACACAAAGATCCAACAGAATAACTCTCAGAAACAAATTGTGTACAAATTTGTTCTTCACAGCTCCTGGAGCTGCTTTCATATATAATCCATCCCATTCTTATAAAAATTATTATTCTGTCCAATTTGGGGTGCTAAACTCAAATTGTCGTTTCTGCAAAATTTAAAAATCTACTCCACAAATGTTTTGTCGTCAATGCCGCATCACCTGTTTCAACATAACTGTAATATACGAGCAGACGCACAGAAATGAATACATTTAAGTACTCCAAATATATCCAAGTAGAAATTCCGTAGCAAACCTCGACACATGTGTAACCGGTCAGGAAACGTACGCAATTGGCTAACCATTCCTGAAGTGAATAAGAACTAATTTACTTCTAATATAAGGCTAAAATTTTATTTAAAAATTTCATCAGTGGCCAGCATATCTCTTTCCCAAATCTCTGCCAATCTCTCTCATCCACTTTCTTTCGCTCTTTCAGCCCATTCCTGTCTACCTTCTGCCTCCCTCTCCTAATCTTAGAGACAAAGATGTCCCGGTTTCCTTTTACCCATCTAGCTGTGATGACAGTTCTGTTGTTTATCGATACAAAATTTCTGGCCGTTACTTCGGATCAAGAATTTGATGAAGCTTACTACAAGCCTTTGCCACCTGGCTATTCCTATGGTTATCTTCAGACAACTCCATCGGAAAAATTCTATAAGAGAGAAAGTCTACTGCAATGTGCCGTCGTCGCTCTAAACAGCCAATCACAATTCTTTACTTACAACAAAGTCAGCCATGTTTGTAAGAATTACTCGCCGAAAGATATAATGACAGTCGTCAGCGCGAATGACAGCAACGAGATTTCCTTCTATAGAAGTAAGTGAAGCTTCTTTATTATTACTGTTGTTTTTTGTTTGTTCTTTTTTTACTTTCTGCGGTAGGATAAAATTACCAACTGAACACTGGGTCGGTGAAATCTACTTACTCCTCACCCCACGAAATTGCTGGCCTTGTGCCAAAATCTGAAATCAACATTATTATTGTTGCTGTTGATATTATTGTTGTTGTTGCAGCTGCTGTTGAACCTCCATGACACTGCTTTCAGTGTCATTGAATTCTACCTGTCTTACCTTGCTATCTTTTGTTTGGTAGATTCTGAATTTGATTTCTTCCATTTTTACCTCTGTTAACCAGCATTTCAATTTCATCTGCCCTTCTTGGTCACTTAGTCTCTGCTGAGTTACCTCAAAAAATTCCGCTTTCAAACCATATCTCTCTGATATGCTGACTGCAGTCGCTAGACGACAACCGGGCCAACTTTGCCAGGTGAGAGATCTTCACCGTTATCAGATCTAATCTCATTCACAGTTGTTCAAGATATTTATTTAACATTTTCGCTTATAGCGAGGTTTGTGGCGAAGATGTGACACAGCTACCGTTATTTTTATTGAGACACCATCTCTAGAGAGCTTGCCGACCAGGGTGAAAGGAGCACCCCCACCCCATTAGAGAGACCTGACCGTTGCCAGATGACAACCTGGCATTTTCTCTCTGCGTGGGCTTACAGTACTACGACTTGCCCAAAGGTAACTTGAAGGTAATTATGGTTAAGTGTAACCTCATTTTACACTCATCGAGACCCCACAACTGGGTGCACTTAAAAATCATGCCCTGGACAAGTACAGCCTATATGTCACTCTTAGGGTGGAAGGCTCCGTCTACTGTCAACATTTTTCTGGTCTTTTCTGGTGATTTTCCATCTTCTTCACTTCTTTCTTTTGTCATTTTATAATTCCCTCTCCATACAGGAGTGATGCAATCGTCCACGTATTAACTGCTAGGATTTTACTCCATCTCGTCAATTGTGAGAGCAATACCAACCTCTGTCTTCAGAAATACTCCATCCTCAGTTACTCTTTCATTTCCTTTCTCATTATGTCGTTGCACTCTAGTGCACCAAGGTATTTGTATATTTCTGTTTCAATTTGCTTAATCAAGTCTCTATTCGGTAATTCTGTCCTTGCTAGAGACTGTAGCTTGCTTCATTTTAACTAGATAATTCCGCAGCTTTTGTGTGCAAATCCCATTCTAATATCAGTACTAAAAGAGTGGACCGTGTTCACTAACGAACTCACTTGTGTCTCATCCTTGCCATACAGTTTCAAATCATCCATGAAGCAGAGGTGGTTGATTGTTTGCGATTTTTTCTTTAGTTGGTACGCCAGTTTTATTCTCCTAAGTGTCAAGTTCAGAGACACGGAGAGAACAAAAAGCAACGGAGATAGGCTATCACCCTACAAAATCCCTCTTCTGATACCCAGGGTACCTAAGCCTTTCCCGGAAGATGTCATTTCAGTTTTCCATCTCACCATGCATCTCTTTATGATCCACGAATGTGGAATCATATCATAAGCTTTACAATAGTCAATCCAGGCCATTCCCTGATTTGTTCTCCTTCGTTTACCATTTTCTCTATCAGGAGTTGATTTTTGGTACCTCGGCAACTACTTCTACAGCCTTTTTGTTCTGCTGGTAATATACCGTTTTCATCAAGAAAATTATACAGTTCTGAAATTCCTCCTGACAGTAATTTCCACATTAATAGGAGACAGGAAATTGATTTGAAATTGTCAGCAACATTTGCCTTTGATGCTTCCTTCAGCCACAACACCTTTCGTCCTTTCGTCAACCAGCCCGGGATTTCTTCTCCGTTGATGAATACATTAAATTGTTCTGTGATCAATTTATGTCAACTACTGAACTATTTTATCCCAAATCCCGATACACTGCCAGGTCCGACTGCTTTCCAGTTGCTTGTCTTTTTACTCATATTTCTGATACCGTCTTCTGTGAAGTGGATAATTGGGGATAAGAAGCTGTTTGCTTCAGCCATTCAACAGTAGTATTATGTAGTTCTTCCTTACTCCATATCTTTCCCCAGAAAAGTCGATTTTCATCAGCATTAGGGACTAATCTTTCACGTTTTTTATCATCATTAATCTCTTAATAAAATCTTTTTTGGTCGCTTCTAAACAATTTGTTTTGCTGGTATTGCTTAATTCGTTGTTCAAACCTTGTTAGCTTTGCTTCTTTTTTTTTTTTTTTTTTTTGTATGCGCTGCTTCAGTTCTTCAATTACAACATTCAGGCCTTTTGTATCTACACCATGCTTTTTCCTAACTTTTCGAATTTCCATTCATTATAAAGTTCTTTTCTTGACAAGTATTGACACTTCACTGTTCAAAGAGTTTATATCTTCAGAAATTCTTCTATTCCACCACGGTTGTTTATTTCCTCTTCAATCCGTCGTTATTATTTTGGTCTCAGTAGTTCTCAATCCCATCCTTTCCCTCACAATCCTACTAGCAGCCTTGATAAGATAACTTGTTTGTGTGATGTTCTTTCTTTCAATGTTTCTCAGTACATTATTGACTTTTCTAGTCTCTTGATTTAGTCTCTATTTGTTAGCCTTCTGCAATCCGCATATAAATTATCTCCCTGCTGTATTTGATAGATCCCAAATTCTGTCAATTATTAATCGACCTTCATTGTTTGAATAGTCACTGATCTCAATTCTTTCAAAATTCACGGTATTATATTGTTGCGAACAATTGTCGATCCCATCTACTATTCCACTTTTGTTTTTCGCATGCCAAGCATCATCCGATATCCTTCATTTAGTATCTTCTAGCTCCAATTCTGTTAACCATCCATTTTTCGTATTGCTCTTACTTTGTCACATAATCTCTGTTCAGTAATTTCAAACAGTTCCATTGCCCTCCATTCACTGTGCATTCGTTTTCTGTACCCTTTGACAGGCACACCATTCGCACCCACTTGGGTGCTCCAGTAGTAACACTCCATAACCATTATACTTATTTGATTTTGGTGATTTCTTGTGGAGAGGTTTTATTATTATTATTATTGTTCAGTGGTTTTCTTTTTATAACGTGCTTTCACTTCACTACCGAGCGCAGCTCTGTGTACCTTGGGTATGTGCTGTGGTTTGCTGTGATGCTCTTATGGTTGCTGTATTGAAAGTGTTTTGCGTAGGATGTGTGCAGTGCCCAGTAATGCAATTTTCTGTATGTTATATATATTTGTAAGTCCTGGTGTTTTTGTTATGTATTTGTCTGAATATTTTTTTTATTACACCTAAGGCACCTACTATGATAGGAATTGTTTCTGTTTTTAGATTCCACATTCGAGTTACCTCTATTTCCAGGACTTTGTATTTTGAAAGTTTTTCCATTTCTTTTAGGGAAACGTTTTCATCTGCTGGTATTGATACATCAATTAGAA
>NC_069008.1:14460697-14461851 GCF_001194135.2 Octopus bimaculoides | reverse complement strand
TTTGAGTCCTGAGCTTCTCAACCATTGCTGGGATTTTTCTTTGTCTATTTTTTTGCATTATTATTATTATTATTATTATTATTATTATTATTATTATTATTATTATTATTATTATTATTATCATCATCATCATCACCATCATCATCATCATCATCATCATCATCATCATCATCATTATTATTACTATTGTTACTATTATTATTATTGTTATTTGCACTGCTTCTAACACTAGAGATGTACTACAGTGTCAGCTGTTCACTACCAGTGAACTAAGGTAACACCTCTTATTTTTCGAGCACCTTCCGGAGTATTCGAGTGGTTCCAAGCAGTGCTGTTTTCTGCAAATGCTCCACCCTTATTGCAGCCCCTATTTGTTCCATGTACTTCTCAAGAATTTTACTCACTGTTCCCAGGGCTCCGACAATTATTGGTACTACTGCTACCTGTTTCATCTATCACAACTGCTTAACTTCCCAAGCTAACCTATCATATCTCTCGACTTTTCTTTCTTCCTTATCGCATACCTTGTTGTCAGCTGGGCATGCTCTATCTATGATCCAGCATAGTTTGCTTTCTTTCTCAATTAAGACTATGTCCAACTTCCTATTCTCTATCATGTGGTCACACTGAATCATAAAATCTCACACGATCTTTGCATTTCTGTTTTCGACGATGCCTTCAAGTTTGTGGTTGTACTAATTCTTTGCTCGGTCAAGTCCATACTTGTTGCAGAGTGTCCAATAGACAATCCTTGCTATATTGTCGTGGCGTCACTTATATTCCTTCTGGGCTCGTAGCGCACATTGACTGGCAATATGCCATACGGTTTCACCATTTTGTTCACAGATTCTTCACTTATCACTTTCTGTTCTGTTGTCTATTCTGTATTTTATGTAGTTTGTTCATAGTGCTTGCTCTTTGACAGCACAGACTAGAGCTTCTGTTTTCGGTTTTAAATCACTTTTAGTCATCTACAGCCATCCTTTTTCTCTGTCTGTCTTCAACATCCCTATGAAATTGACCATGCATTCTTTTCTTTACCCACCTATTTTCAGTTTCATTCGTTTTCAATTGCTTGTACAGTGCTTTATCTTTGCAATCTTTCATCCTACACAAGCCTGACCTTCTTACTTTTAATAATAGCGGTTCTGTGG
>NC_069008.1:14456657-14458839 GCF_001194135.2 Octopus bimaculoides | reverse complement strand
GTTACTTTTCCTACTCTTGCAGACTCTAAGTACAGTTTTGTGTATCAGGTGTTGATCCTTGGCACCTCTGCACTTACGCTGGCAACCCTTCTGCTCATGTGGCAGGACTCCATTTTATTCCAGATGTTCGTACATTGAATCTGCGAGTATTCCAGTCAATTATTATTATTATTATTATTATTATTATTATTATTATTATTATTATTATTATTATTATTATTATTATTGCCGTCAGCCGAGGAAGCCACGCTTGACTTCGGTTCAGTATTATTTTTTTTAAGTCGTCAGTTTCTCCGAAAAATAGTTGTGCTTTCCTGTCATTTTCAACCAGGGTGTAGAATAAAGAATCCTTCTTCTGCGAGTGAGTTTCTTTTTTGTTTGAAGTCCCCTTATTTGTTCGGGGGATTATCAAATTTATTGCATTTTTGGTTTCACGTACAAAAATTTAGAATTTTGCTCAACGGCAGCAACAAATAGTTTTGAGGGAGTTTCAGTTGTTGATGAGAGAAGGGAAGAGACAGAGGAATGTCTTGCCACAAATATGAGAGAGGGTAACAGTTCTTCGCCTGTTGGCATGACTACGAGACAAGGAAGCAGGGAAGACAAGGTGACTATCCCAATCACAAACAACAGCAACAACAGAAGCTCCGACGTCGTCGCCCTCATCACCTTTGCCACTACCACTACAAACAACAACAATAACAACAGTTGTCTGTAGCAGCAGTAGTAGCAACAACAACAACAACATTAAAGATTTGACACGACAGTACAGCTGCGATATAAATAATTTCCCCCAGTTAGCAAGTAGCTTGGCAACATCGGTCAACGATAGGAAAATCACTCCCAAGGAATCCCGTTGCTTTGGCTCCGACTATTACCAACAACGACAGGAAATACACAAGCAACAAAAACGACATAATCATCATCAACTATAACAGTAACGATAAAAACAGCGCCTTTGCAGGAGCAAATCTCCCTGGGAAGAAAACATGCGTAACTGAGTGAAACAGAGAAGCACCTCAATAGAGGGAATAGGAAAACCAAGTTTGCTATCCTTTCAGATTTGATGGAGAAGATATGCAAATGTGTGTTGCTAAAGATGAGGAAAATCTTCAATGCGCCACACATCCAAGTGGAAAAATACTTATTTGGGCAGATATTGATTTCCTTACACGAAGCAGACAATATGGTTCTGTGGAAGTAAGGCCCCTCACTGAAATACCGGCCCAAAAACACTCAATGGTCCAGTGCATACACGAGGATATTCTTCTCTTCCCCACATAACTTGGACGGTCGATGGTGAAAGTTAAAATATCAGATGTCATCAGAATTAGACATTTGCTGGTTGGTTACGTGCACTGTGGTCGAAGGACCGGATTCGCTTCTGGTAATTAAAAAATATATCAGAAGGTGAACTGGTCCGGAATCAGATTGGAGCTTTTGATCCAGGTAAAACCAGAATCCCTGTATAGTCGTGGTGGAAGGCAGAAAGCCAAGGTGCTACATTTATGAGTCTAACGCCCATTTGAAGATCCGCTGCCTACAAAAGCAACAAAATGCGAAAATGGCAAGAGTAGAAGGTACATTTCTAACTGTAGATATGTGAGTCGGAGATAAGGAAGTGGAAAGGATATTTGATCCTAGGGTTTCAGGGAAATCTTGGATAGTGGGTTTCCTCGATTATCCCTAGAGGCGTTCCTGTATCAGGAGGGCCACATCTCTATCGCTTCATCTCTATTGATTTTTTACCTTTGCATCCTATGCACCCTTCTTTTCCAATGTATACCACGTATACTTTATTTAATTCTTTTTATCATTTCATTATTATATATCAGCCCCCCACACGTTATATCTGTCTCTGTTTTGTTCCACATATCCTTCGCCTAGAGGCAATAAAATGAAATCATTATTATTATTATTATTATTATTCAGTAGTTTTATTTTTATAACGTGCTTTCACTTCACTACCGAGCGCAGCTCTGTGTGCCTTGGGTATGTGCTGTGGTTTGCTGTGGTGCTCTTATGTTTACTGTATTGAAAGTGTTTTGCGTAGAATGTGTGCAGTACCCAGTAGTGCAATTTTCTGTATGTTATATATATTTGTAAGTCCTGGTGTTTTTGTTATGTATTTGTCTGAATATTTTTTTATTATACCTAAGGCACCTACTATGATAGGAATTGT
>NC_069008.1:14455476-14456405 GCF_001194135.2 Octopus bimaculoides | reverse complement strand
ATTGTTGTTGTTGCTGTTGTTATTATTATTATTATTGTTGCTGTTGTTATTTCAGATAGCCAGTGGATTAGAATATATGCCTTATCAGTCGGAGCCGGTTCGAAAGTCTATGATTCATTTATAAATAAAGGAAGTACTTCAACCTGGAAAGTAGACGAATGCATTGGTACATTTTGTCCTAACTTCTTCCGACATCCCATCCTTGATTTCTGGAACTATCTTCCAATTGATGAGGTATGTAGGCATATCCACGCACAAACATACATTATTGCTTTCTTAATAATGGTAATAATGATTAACAGACATTTAAATCAATTCAGTTATGTTTGAAACATACTTGATCTGTAAAATATATATTAGGAATGTGGTGATTTTAATCCTCGGCATACTGCAGTAATAAAAATATCTATTACAGACAAAGACTCTCTTTTTGGGGAGTGACTATTAAACGAGAAACAAAATCGATAAAATCAATTTACGATAATAGTTTAATTGAACTCTGCAGAGAATAAAGCATGTAGCCCTCGATGAGGACTGAACTCAAAGTTGAATTATCTGGACATCGTTCTTGTGAGGTGGCAAATTGAGTAACAAACAAAAGCTTGTAGGAACAGGTGAACCAGTAACCTATGGGAGCCCAGATCAAGAGAAGGAAATGAGCTTAGCTAGGACACATCGCGCGGAAACCTCGTACTGATATTGCAAGACAAACCGTCCGATGAATTTCCCAATGGAGATAGAACCGTGACAGTTCGAAAACACGGAAAGGTTCAACAGAAATTGAAGTCATTGACGAGACCAATAGGGATCTGTTCTTGGCTCCCTATACTCTACTTGAGGATTAAGATGGAATATCGTCACCTGTTTTTGTCTAGTACGTCTAACTACTAAACTCATCGTTTCAATATTTTCTCTTATGGATAAATGGC
>NC_069008.1:14454587-14455376 GCF_001194135.2 Octopus bimaculoides | reverse complement strand
TGTGTGTGTGTGTGTGTGTGTGTGTGTGTGTGTGTCTGTGTGTGCATCTAAAGTAGATAGATAGATAAGTGAATACATATGCATACATACATACATACATACATACATACATACATACATACATACTTTGGAAATCATCTGCCCACCAGACACGAATGTGATTTGGAAAATACAAGGTAAAGAGGACATCTATGGACCATTGATAAGGCATTTGCATATCCAGTACTCAAGATGCGCTTCCAGTTTCATACCAATTAACAGGACACATACCAACCCGTCCGGAGTAAAGTATGGCAGAACTTAGAACTTTGTGAAGAGAATGCATATTCATAATCCATAAGCTACAAATGATCGCGATATCTGGGGGTATAAAAATTTGCAAGACCTTCTTAAGATTTTAAAGGCGATGGTTAAAACAAGATGTTTTCCTTCACAACCTTGCTACGAAATCGGTGAACGGTCAGAATTTACTCGAAAATTAAAAAAGAGAAGATATACACAGAACATCATCGTATCAAGCAGACGAGAATCCCGAAGTCAGTCAATGTTGGATCGAAGGTTTATTGTGGCGAGGAGGTGGGGGTATTGATCAGTTGAATTGTGAGCATTGGTGGCGGTCGACTTGGTATTGGCCGATAACAATAATAACAACAACAATTAACACTCGGAATAGCGGCTGGTGTGGATATCCTGCGATTGATTAGTTCGGTTTCATTCGAATGAATATGGCCATGGAATCAGCTGTTCCATATCCTGAAAGTAACAACATTATCATCATCATCATTATCA
>NC_069008.1:14453531-14453810 GCF_001194135.2 Octopus bimaculoides | reverse complement strand
TACTACTACTACTACTACTACTACTACTACTACTACTACTGCTGCTACTACTACTACTACTACTACTACTACTACTACTACTACTACTACTACTACTACTATTACTACTACTACTATTACTACTACTATTACTACTACTATTGCTACTACTATTACTACTACTACTGCTACTACTAGGCACTTTAAAACAGCAAAACTCATGAAACACACGTATACACACATACAGACAGAAGCATACCCACTCCTCACAACACACACACACACACACACACACACACA
>NC_069008.1:14451817-14452840 GCF_001194135.2 Octopus bimaculoides | reverse complement strand
GGAGACGGACAGACAGACACACAGATAGAGAAGAAAATGGCTGAATGAACGGAAGAAGCATTAAAACGAGATAAACATTAAGACGCGTCTAATGTGAAATAAATCGGCGTCGAATGAGAGACGCTAAACAGACGGCGCCAAAATGGCTGTAGTTCCCTACGCTTCATACACAATAGACTCAGCTCAATCTAACTCACTAAAACTTCGAAACAGAAAGCCAAGGTGATAAAATAGACAGACGACGAAATACTTACCGTTATGCCATATGGTTTTCGCCTTTGTATTAGAGTATATGATTGAAGGGAAATAGCTTGACCTTTCCCAAGTACATACATGGAATTTTTCATTAATACACAACCAGCCGGCATCACCGGGACATGCGTTGTGAAAAGCTGACACATAGAATCGGCGGATGTTTCTGTGGGGAGAAAAAATATAAAAGGGCTGGTTTTAGATCTTTTTGTTGCTTAATCTCCGCAATGTGCATTACTTTTTCAGGAAAGGCATTTATTAATTTCAACGAAATACAAAACTCTAATCTTCTTCAAAGTAAAATTCTCTGACTTAAATAAATATGTTGTAGCGCTCCAGCCATTTCGTGATGGCCGCATGGAAGTCGTTCGAAGTGAAAGTGCCAAGGATTCTTGTTACGGCTTCCATCTTCAAACCGACTGCCCCTGGAGGTCTCCTTCAGATTTGGGAACAACCAAGAGTCACAGCGAGCTAGGTCTGGACTGTAGGGAAGGGTTAAGACCAGTTCCGATGTCCATCTCTTTCAAGTAGTTGGTTACCAGGATGTTCGTCATTCACCACCCTGACAACAAACTTTACACAAATTTTGTGCATGTTCAGATCTTCATGAATTGACGCAGGCCTGGCTTTGGGGTATAAAGTTTTCTTCACAACCACATGGTTCCGGGTTCAGTGTCAATGCGCGGAACTTTGGGCAAGTGACTTCTGCTACAGCCTAGGGCCAATCAAATCTTGTTAGCGGATTTGGTAGACGGAGACTGAAAGAACCCG
>NC_069008.1:14447689-14451562 GCF_001194135.2 Octopus bimaculoides | reverse complement strand
TATATATATACATACATATAGTTTTCAGTCACTACGAGGATATATAAGCCTCTTATTGGAGGGTTTCATCCAAGTTACACTGATTTAATATATTATATTGTTGAGAAATATCTCTTCGGTATAAAAATAGGTGTATTATAAATATCAAATATTATCAAGTAAGAAAAGGGAAAGATTTAATGGATCTAAATTAATTTATTAACATTTTTAACAAGGCCTACAATTGTTTCAATTCACAACATTGAATACAAATTACAAACATTGTCCGACGAACGGAAACGTAAAACTCTGAGTAAGAGTTTCATGATATTTTTGCAGCTTCAATAAAAAAAAGCATATTGCTCTACCTTCGCTATTTGAATGCTATGTTTTCCACCTTGTTTTACATTTATGTGTTTATTTGTGCATGTATGTATGTATGTATGTATGTATGTATGTATGTATGTATGTATGTATGTGTGTGTGTGTGTATGTATGTATGTATGTATGTATGTATGCATGTATGTATGTATGTTTATTTATGGGGGTTTATGTTTGAATGTGTGTGCGTTTGTTCCCCACTATCGCTTGACAACCAGTGTTGGTGTTTTTACGTTCCCGTAACTTGGATGGCTAGAAGGATGGATAGCTAGCTAGATAGATAGATAGATAGATAGACAGTCAGTCAGTCAGACAGACAGACAGACAGACAGACAGACAGACAGACAGACAGACAGATAGAAAAGTAGGTAGATAGACAGAGAAGTAGATAGATACATAAATATGTGGATAGGGTAGACACATAGATAGATAGATAGATAGATAGATAGATAGATAGATAGATAGATAGATAGATAGATAGATAGATATTCAAACATAATCGTTAAATAATAATCTGTATATAAAAAAGTACTCGTGTAAAGAATATAATACAAAATTTATTTTCGATTTCGAAAATAAATTCAAAATAAGTCGTGACGAATGCTCTGTATCAGGAATTTCGGAGAAAAAGAAAAGAATTGAGAACATCCATCTTGAATTTCACTTTCATTATTTCTTTTTCTTAAGCGGCTCTGAAAGGGTTTAAATTTGAACACGGAATCTAAAGCCAATTGAGTAATATACAGTGATAATGATGACCTACACAGCGCCAGCCATTGAGAAAGAATTTTGGGGGCTTGTTGCTAGATCATTCCATGGGGAACTTTTCAGGTTTTTAGCAGAGAACCAATTTTCAAGTGTTGTATTTCGTCCATTAAACACCATTGTTACTACAGCTGTTTTCTTTTTGTATAGCACAAGTTTCACCTAAAAAAAAAAAAAATTTACATTGCAAGTTTTACATGTACATGCCTGTTTGTATGTGTATGTGTGCATATGTGAATGCGTGTGAATGTAGGTACGAGTACGTATGCGTGTATGTGTGTGTTTTTGTTTATATATATATATATATATGTGTGTGTGTGTGTGTATATATATATATATATATATATATATATATATATATATATATGTATGTATGTATATATACTGTGTAGGTACAGTCTTTTGTAAGGTTGTTGTACGGTAGCAGGTGGTTTGGTTGGTAAACAGAAATGTAGGTTATATAGGAGAAGAAAATTGATATAATAACATTGGGAAGCTCGTGGTTATCGCTGGTATGTCTTTAATTAATTAGATAACAAAGAAGGAAGAAGCAGAGATGAAGGTAGCATTTACGATCGTTTCAATTTACTGGTTTAAGTAAATGTCTTCAGAATGCGAATATAGATAGGTGCATCGGTTAGGATGCGAACATAATTGATACATATGTGATGGTAATGAACCTACACGACAAAGGATTATTATTTTAAAAAATAGTGAATGTAAGTTGGTGTGTGTGTATAAGCATATGTACATACAACATGTGTGTGTGTGCGGCGCATACATGCCTGATCAATTGGAAGACTCTTCCAGATGTCGAGTATTGGATGTCGGAAGAAATTAGGACAATAAGCTCCATTGCACTTGTCCACTTTCCAAGTTGAAGGACTTCCTATATTGAGTATGGAATTATAGATTAACGAATTTGCTCCCACTGATATGGCATAAGTTTTAATCCATTCACTACCTGAAATAGTAATAATAATAATAATAATAATAATAATAATAATAATAATAATAATAATAATAATAATAACAATAATAATAATAATAATAATAATAATAATAATAATAATAATAATAATAATAATGGAAAGGTATAGAGAGAAGACCATTGGTACGACCACAAACCTGAAGGTATCTTCGAAAATAACAATGCAAAGATCCTATGGGATTTTATGATTCAGTGCGACCATGAGAATTCGAAGCCAGATATAGTCTTAATTGAGAAAGAAAACGAACTATGCTGGATCATAGATATAGCATGTCCAGCTGACAACAAGGTATGTGATAAGGAAGAAAGAAAAGTCGAGAGGTATAACAGGTTAGCTTGGGAGGTTAAGCAGTTGTGGTCGATGAAACAGGTAGCAGTAGTACCAATAATTGTCGGAGCCCTGGGAACAGTGAGTAAAAATCTTGTGAAGTACGTGGAACAAATAGGGGCTGTAATAAGGGTGGAGCACTTGCAGAAAACAGCACTGCTTGGGACCGCTCGAATACTCCGGAAGGTGCTCGAAAAATAAGAGGTGATATCTTAGTTCACTGGTAGTGAACAGCTGACACTGTAGTACATCTCCAGCGTTAGAAGCTGTGCAAAGGCAATAATAATAATAGTAATAATAATAATAATAATAATAATAATAATAATAATAATAATAATTCACTTACTTCTGAAGTAGGACATCTCGTTGCTGTCATTCGTGCTGACGACTGTCATTATATTTTTCGGTGAGTAATTCTTACAAACATGGCTGACTTTGTTGTAAGTGAACAATTCGGATTGACTCTTCAGGGAGATAGCGGTACATGCCAGTAGATTTCGTGATGTGGAGAATTGTTCTGTTGGAGATGTCTGAAGGTAACCATAGGAATACCCAGGAGGCAAACGTTTGTAGTGGGCTTCATTAAACTTCTGATCTGAGGTAACGGTCAGAATTGTTGCTAGGTTTACTAGCAACACGATGGTCATGGTTGTACCGGCAGATAGAAACTGGTACATCCTGCTCTAGAATCAGCAGAAACAGAGACAGAAAGAGAGAAGTAAAGAAAAAGGTAACGAAAAGCATGAGGTACGTAAGGGAGGGAAACAAAGAAGAGGTACGGTGGGTGGGGGGCTTGAAACTTCTATTACTCTGTCAGTCTGAATGTTAACATCTTACAACATCTTGTATTTCTTACTTTCTAGTGCTTTACTAGGTTCATGTTCATACCGTTTATCAGTATGTTTGAATCCTAGCTTTCTACATTACTCCCATTATTATTTGGTAGAGCTCTATTTGACTTCTTCAAGTTTCACTTGAAAAGGAAATCAAGAGTGGAGAGTGAAGTGCTGTCCTCGAGTGAGTTTATTGAAAGGTGGGTGAAAGTTGCAAAAATGGCAAGAGTGGACGGTACCTCTCTAAGTGTAGACCTGGGAGTCGTAAAGAAGGAATTGGAGAGGACACTTGCTACTGGGATTTCAGGGAAATCTTGGACAGTGGGGTTCCTCGATTATCCCTAGAGGCCTTCCTGTATCAGAAGGGCCACATCTCTATCATCCTCTCGGCCCCTTTTTTTAAACCTTTGTATGTTATGTATATGTCCCTTCTTCAGTGCATACTGTGTATACTTAATTTCTTTCCTCCACCCCCTTTTTTTAAATCATTTCATTATACAGGGTGTCCACAAGGTCTGGGTACATGGAGCAAATAAAATCATAACATAAACAATTAAATATAAGAAATAATAATTTCTTAAAGTATGTGTTAATCC
>NC_069008.1:14447433-14447679 GCF_001194135.2 Octopus bimaculoides | reverse complement strand
TGGGTACATGGAGCAAATAAAATCATAACATAAACAATTAAATATAAGAAATAATAATTTCTTAAAGTATGTGTTAATCCCCATGTACCCAGACTTTGTGGGTACCCTGTATGTAAACCCCCACATTTTATGACTGCCTTTGTATCGTCTCCCTTTGTTGCAAATAAATGAAATCATCATTATTATTATTATTATTATTATTATTATTATTATTATTATTATTATTATTATTATTATTATTATTAT
>NC_069008.1:14440451-14443148 GCF_001194135.2 Octopus bimaculoides | reverse complement strand
ATTATTATTATTATTATTATTATTATTATTATTATTGCCTTTGTTCAGCTTCTTACGCTGGAGATGTACTACAGTGTCAGCTGTTCACTACCAGTGAACTAAGGTAACACCTCTTATTTTTCGAGCACCTTCCGGAGTATTCGAGCGGTTCCAAGCAGTGCTGTTTTCTGCAAGTGCTCCACCCATTATTGCAGCCCCTATTTGTGTTGTTATCTTTGTTGGTCTTCTTCAGAGATCACACAATCTTATGATCGTGAGAGACCTTAACCGCTACACCACACATCGTAAACTTAAATCTAACACACACACACACACACACACACACATATCTGCATACGGACGCATATACACACGCAGACTCAGACACAAGCACAAACATCTGCGCACGTATGCACACGAAGTATTTAGATTATGAAACAAAACTTACCTTTGGCGGGGCTTGAGGCAGCACCACAGCTTTCAGTGGGCAACGGGAGAATTTGTTAAATCTGTCCGCTATGACTGTCCAATAATTTCCTCGGCTGGGATGACCGTCCACTTATATTAGTAATGTTCCAAAATATCAAGGTTGGCCACAAACTCCAGTTATATCCACTACTTTCAGAAGTACAACAAAAGTCAGCACTGGCTGTAAATGTCAAACCAGATCTCCTCCAAATGCCAGTATTATTCACCCCTTTCAAATGTCGCCGAGGTCAACTTTGCCTTTCGTCTTTTTGAACTCACTGACGAGTACCAGTTGAGCAAAATTCTGTGTTATTGATTATCCCGTCCTTACAAAATTTCAGGCCTTGTGCCTATAATTGAAAGTATATTATCCACTGCTTTCAAAACTACAACAGAGGTCAGCACTGACCTTCGGTATTAATCCAGAGCTTCTGCAAATGCTATTATTCGCTGCTTTCAGAATTACCACGGAGGTCAACACTGTCTCTAAATGTGAAACCGGAACTTGGGTTTTCGAACTGTCCTCTGATGTCAAGAGTATCCGCTTCTGTAACAAATATCTGCTGATATCACATCTCTGTACAATAGCCAATGATGTCCACTTTGGTCAGCATACTTGATTGGGATGAATTCTGTTCAATTTGCTATTATATCTCCGCTAATACACTACAAAGCAAGGTATGTTACGTGCCATTATGAAAAGACACGCTTCACTGAGCACATTCGATAAACAGACGCGTAATCAATAAGATGTGTCCGTTGTAGTTGTAGTTGTAGTGGTGTTGCAGATGACGGTGGTGATGGTAGGTGCGGTGGTGTCGGTGGGGTAGGGTGATGGTGGTATTGTCGCGGTGCTGGTTCGCTGGTTACTGAGGGGTGGGGGTGGAGGGGTGGTGGAGGCTGTGATGTTTATGGTAGTGGTGGCGTTGAGGGGCGTGGAGTATTGTAGAAAATATCGGTGATTCGTAATCATTAAGTGGTTTAAATATACAGAGATACACATACACACACATACACACACGCACGTATCATAGCAGAAGTTATTTTCCATGTAATATGGAGCTACAGGTGTTACTTAATTACTATACCTTGCAAACAGATAATTAGTGCAGATCTACAAAGCATTATTTATGCATAAACATATCTATCACTTACAGGCGCATGCACGGCTGTGTGGTGAGAGGCTTGCTTCCCAACCACATGCTTTCGGATTCAGTTCCACAGTGTGGCGCTTCGCTCGAATCTCTTTTACTGCAGCCTCGGGCCAACTAAAGACTTGTAGTTGGATTTGGTAGACGGAAACCCAAAGAAGCCCGTCGTAATTGTGTGTGTGTGTGTGTGTGTGTGTCTGTGCGTGTATATGTGTGTTTGCGTGTATATATGTGTTTGTGTGTATATCTTTGCATCTCTCTTTGTCCCCAACATCGTTTGACAACCGGTGTTGGTTTGTTTACGTCTCGTAACTGAGCGATTCGCTAAAACAGACCGATAGAATAAGTACCAGACTTTAAAAGAGGCATAAGTCCTGGAGTCGATTCATTCGACAAAAAATTGTTGCCCCAGCAAGGCCACAATGAAGTGCCTGAAACAAAGTAAGAAAGGTCGACTTTGCCTTTCATCCTTTCGGGGTCGATAAACTAAGTACCAGTTGCATACTGGGGTTGATCTAATCGACTGGTCCCTTCTCGAAAAGTTTCCGGCCTTGTGCCTATAGTAGAAAAGAATATTTCTCCATTTTCTGTTTTCTTTATATATACATAAATTATATATAGGGTTGTAAGTTTTTTTTTTAAATCCACCACCAGTGGCCTAGCATGCGTAAAAACTCAATAGACAACATATTCTCAATATGAAATAGTGTACATTTAAACACAAGAAAAAACTACCTTCAATAGGTAGTTTTTACACGCTAGAAGAAGTAGTCAAAACGACCAAAACCATATTTAAGAGCAAGGAATGAAAAATTATTTTATTATTTTAATATATATTACTTAGTATTTTTATTTTAGGTCTTTTTAGTGTATTTACTTATAAATTTTTCTATATGTGACTGTGGATTTTCATGGATGAATTCAAGAATTGTGGGTTTTTTTTTCTAAATTATATATATATATATATGTAAATAAATGGAATTTAACGCAGGTGTTATTCAAATTTGAATAACACCCGCGTTTAACTCCATTTATTTATTTATATATATTATACAAAATATTTCATGTAAACCCCGACTTTCTACCTTTAAAAACAAGG
>NC_069008.1:14439192-14440231 GCF_001194135.2 Octopus bimaculoides | reverse complement strand
TATATATATATATATGCATACATGCGTATTTTTTGCTATAATGAAGGTGAACTTCTTATGCAAACCCTAGATAAAAAGTTCTTATAAACACATACGCACATCACCACAGTCCAATGCCTCCATTGCTACGTCGAAGGTGGCCCCTATGTCAGTGTGTTTGTCCCAGACAGATCCTTTTGTCTCAGTTGATAAGCAATTCCTGATAATGGTTATGTCCACATCTCTAAACTCAGATTAGGTCCTGTCGAAAACGAGTGCCTTATATAGCAACTCACTCGATATACACGGGTTAAAATCCCTTCTATCGAATTTGATAAGCTTAGGTGTACTCGGGCTGATTTGTGTTTTAAGGTGCGTGATGACGTTGCAGGTATTGCACCAAAGCCCAACGACAGCGGTTGTCGTAGCGTTCTTGATCTATCCACTTGGTTAGTTAGGACCTCCGCCATCAGGATTCCTACCCAGCAAATATTGACCAAACTCGGCCTAACACACATGAACACACATACGCATATACATCCAAACGTGGTTTTAAGAATGGGTTCTAACCACGGACACCACCTGCATCGGTGGAGGTCTCTGGCGAGCGCCCAGTTTCTACTGAACTCAGATTTGGTGAAGGCAAGGGGCATAATTCTTCATGGAATCCTTCTCCGATCGTCTCCCGCGCTATCACTCCGTCTTTATCACAGCACCCACAACTCGGATGCGACGCTTGCTGACGTTCAGTAGCCAAAAGAAGCCACCATATTTCCCATACCGGTCACTCTGACGAGCACAATGTTAGGTGATTGCTTGAGTGTGTAATTCCTGTACGAAACCAATTCGTAAGATCGGCTGACATGAAGACATAATAGCGTAAAGATTAATAACTACTCTCCTGATAAATATGAGAGCCTATTGTTCCTGACTTATGGACACTTAGACGTCATTATATAAACATACATACATATGTACGTACACACACACACACACACAAATATACATAATTAAAAACTAATAGGAAATGGAGATTAATCTGTATGCATATATATATATA
>NC_069008.1:14437698-14438565 GCF_001194135.2 Octopus bimaculoides | reverse complement strand
ATATATATATATATATATATATATACGGATGTGTGTATGTACATATATATATACATACATGTATACGCACACATATACGTATATAGGTCAATGATACATACAAAATGTACTGTGATGCATATATGTACACGTATGTAAGTGCATCTCTGCATGTGCGTAGGTGTTTTCTAAGATAGAGAGGGAGAGAGGTGGGATGGAGTGCGCGCGCGCGCGTGTACGTGTTAGTCTCTTTACTAAAACTGTTACAATCATGAACCACCGACAGTTCAACTGCCACCACCAACGACAGCACGAAATAACAACAACAACACTTGCAGCACTTCACACGTTCGTGATTAGCCAGCTATCTACCTATCCGCCATGTTCATTGGAGCGTGTTTAGTTACAATAACCTCATAAGAAAAACTAGCGTACTTTTGTTTCAATCGAGAAATGATACGTGGGCAATCATTGGTGAGATGAGTATCAAGAGCCGTGGCCATTATCGACCTTTGTGGACAGTTTTTATATCATTGGAGATTAGCTACACCAGTGAACATTGCTGCTACAATCGGACGGTGGTCCGAGAATCGAAGCCTTGTATTGATATCTGGAGACAGTGCTGACCTCTGGTGTAGTTTTGGAAGCGGTACATAATGTTGGTGTGTGTAGTCACTTTTGATACTGGCGGACATTATCGATAAAAGAGGACGGTCGCCCCAGCAGTAAGTATTAGGGAACAGTAATAGTGGGCACTCCTAGCATTGTTTCTCGTTAACCACTGAAAGCATTAGGGCTCCTTCTATCCACTAAAAAAGGTAAGATTCTACTTTACAACCTTCAACTCGTTGCTTTGTGTGTGTGTGCGTGTGTGTGTGTGTGTGTGTG
>NC_069008.1:14433450-14434976 GCF_001194135.2 Octopus bimaculoides | reverse complement strand
ATAAATACATACATACATACATACATACATATATATATATATATATATATATATATATATGTGTGTGTGTGTGTGTGTGTGTGTATGTATATCGTATATAGATAGGCGTTCATATTTTGCTATTACACGCAGATAGTGTGGAGGCATAAGTTCCATGTGATGTTCACTCGACGGGGTCTTGTGGTGTGAAAGAAGACCCCTTTGAATGACCACAAGACCCCTTTGAATGAACGTCCCAGGGAGTTTATGTCTCCACACTATCCACTTGTAATGACAAAATATGAACTCCTATCGGAATTTACATACCATGGACAAGAAGCATTTCTAACCATTCTACACACCACTTTCCTTAGATAATGGAACCGCAACTGTAACATCCAAAATATATTTTTATTTTTATTCCCTAATTTCCCTTTATACTACCTGTGTCCGTCTTTTTCAAAAATAACTCCTTATATTGAACGCTACTATTTCTCTCTGTTGGACTCTCTGATATCGTCTCCTATGAAGGGATATCCCCCTAATATCTCAGAAACAGCTGTAAGACTACCTTTCTCTTTATAAATGCCCTATAAATTCCACACAGCCTTGGTTTTGTTGTCTCATTTTATTTAATACATGTATATGTATGTATATGTATATATATATATATATATATATATGCATATATATGTATGTGTATATGTATGCATGTTCATATATGTGTGTGTGTGTGTGTGTGTGTGTGTGTGTGTGTGTATATCCCTCTGCTGATACTAGATTCACGATTTACCGGTTTCCTTCTGTCAGTCCAGCCATGACTACAATGCTGATATTAACCCTTACAACAATTCTGGCCGCCACCTCGAATCAGGAAATTAATGAAGCCCACTACAAGCGTTTGCCTCCTGGCTATTCCTATGGTTACCTTCAGGCATCTCCAACAGAACAATTCATCTCAACACGAAATCTACTGAAATGTGCCGCCATTTCTCTAAACAGCCAATCGGAATTTTTCACTTACAACAATGTCAGCCATGTTTGTAAGAATTACTCATCGAAAGATATCATGACAGTCGTCAGCGCGAATGACAGCAACGAGATGTCCTTCTACAGAAGTAAGTGAGCCACCATCATCATCATTATTATTATTATTATTATTATTATTATTATTATTATTATTATTATTATTGAGTGAGAGAGCAGTGCATGCCAGCTGAATACTGGGGTCGATACAATGGACTTAACACCTCTCCAGAGATGCCTGCCAAAATATGAAATCATTATTATTATTATTATTATTATTCAGTAGTTATATTTTCATAACGTGCTTTCACTTCACTACCGAGCGCAGCTCTGTGCGCCTTGGGTATGTGCTGTGGTTTGCTGTGGTGCTCTTATGTTTACTGTATTGAAAGTGTTTTGCGTAGAATGTGTGCAGTACCCAGTAGTGCAATTTTCTGTATGTTATATATATTTGTAAGTCCTGGTGTTTTTGTTATGTATTTGTCTGAATATTTTTTTTATTATACCTAAGGCACCTACTA
>NC_069008.1:14432215-14433440 GCF_001194135.2 Octopus bimaculoides | reverse complement strand
CGTTGTCATCTGCTGGTATTGAAACATCAATTAGAAGGCATTTTTTTCCTTCATGATCTTTGACAACTATATCTGGTCTATTTGCCTTAATTTCTCTATCTGTGTGTATTGGCATATCCCAGAGTATGGTTGCTTTCTCGTTTTATCATTATTATTATTATTATTATTATTATTATTATTATTTCAGAAAGTGAATGGATTAAAACCTATGCCATATCAATGGGAGCAAATTCGTTGATCTATAATTCCTTCCTCAATATAGGAAGTCCTTCAACTTGGAATGTGGACAAATGCAATGGCACATATTGTCCAAATTTCTTCCGACACCCAATACTTGATATCTGGAACCATCTACCAATTGAGCAGGTATGTATACACACAAACACTCACGCTGCATGTACTCTTGAAGTGTACCGCAGTAAATCTAAGTATTTATATATGTATTTATCTTTAACATGATACAGAAATATTTATTTTAATCTAATGCTGCTTCCTTTGCGTAGAACAGATCTTTATTCAACCGGGCGGCTATTCGTAACAAGTATTGTTGATCCATTGATTTCTTATACATCTGTGGCGACATATCTTCTCTAAGCAAGGCTAGTTGTAAGTATACGTCATTAACATGATGCCCAACGCCGAAGAAATGCATGAAGCATTCTAACACGCCACAGTTGGGACGAATTTCGTCTCCTTGCCGTATGCATTCTGTTTTCACACCCAGCACGTCCATAACAGATATTATCTCTGGACAAATGCAGAAGAGAAATTAGGTATGAGGATACGCTCACATTAATATGATACATAAATGGGGGACACACTCACACAGACACACAGATACACACACACACAGATACTCACACACACGCGCGGGCACAATATATTCTTTTATTCGTTTCAGCCATGCGGCTGCGGTCATGCTGGAGCACCACCGTGGTTTTTGTTTATTTTTCTCATGTGTGTGCCTTTGTTGCAGCTGTTGGCCCATTTGGTGTATAAGGGAGTTTAATTTCGTTACCCTCGTCTGTACTTCATGTCGGGCCGTTGGTTCATCCCCTATTGTGGACAGGAGAATGTTTAGTTCCTTTTTGAAGACATCTACTTCTACCTAATGTAGATTTCTTAATTTTGGTGGTAGGGCAATGAAGAGCTGCACCCCAGGCTATTGCAGTACCTGGTCGTGAATTCAGATGAAGTGGATGGTACCTTTAGTACAATACAGTGG
>NC_069008.1:14429172-14432035 GCF_001194135.2 Octopus bimaculoides | reverse complement strand
ATATACAGAGAGAGAGAGAGAGAGAGAGAAATAAGAAAGTGAGAGAGCTTTAGAGATAGATAGATAGATAGATAGATAGATAGATAGATAGATAGATAGATATAGGAGCACTCCGTCGGTTACGACGACGAGGGTCCTAGCTGATCCAATCAACGAAACAGCTTTCTCGTGAAATTAACGTGAAAGTGGCTGAACACTCCACAGATACGTGTACCCTTAACGTAGTTCTCGGGGAGATTCAGCATGACACAAAGTGTGACAAGGCTGGCCGTCTGAAATGCAGGTATAACTAATTTTTGCCAGCTGAGTGGACTGGAGCAACGTGAAATAAAGTGTCTTGCTCAAGGACACAACGCGTCGCCGGGAATCGAACTCACGACCTTACGTTCGTGAGCCGAATGCCCTAACTACTAGAAATATATATATATACATACAAATATATATACATATATATATACAAATATATATACATACAAATTTCGTTTTTGTATTTGGTTTGCAAGATTCTTTATATGAATTTGCGTGTTGAAATATATTTTGTTGTGTCTGGGGAGAGTCATTCTGTTTTTAATGCCTTATTCATTAACACACTCACCGGTTCAATTTCCACTCATTATTTTTCTTTCCTAAAATTTTCGTTGCTTCTTGCAACCTTTTCAATAGTTGTTGAATCTGTCCCTTATCGGAGCTGCATTAACGGACAGGGTCAACAACTAATGAAGAGGTTGCAAGAAGCAACGAAAATATTAGGAAAGAGAAATCGTAAATGAGTGGAAATTGAACCGGTGCGTGTGTTAATGAATAAGGCATTAAAAAAGAATGACTCTCTCCAGAAACAACATGTGTGTATGTATGTGTGCGTGTGTGTGTGTGTATGTATGTATGTATGTATGTATGTATGTATGTATGTATGTATGTGTGTATATGTAACTTGTCTTTTATTCAGGTAAAACTTGTGCTATACAAAAACGAAACAGCTGTGGTAACTATGGTCTTTGATAGACGAAATACAACCCTTGAAAACTGGTTCTCAGTCAAAAACCTGAAAAGTTCTCCATGGAACGATTTAACACCAGGCAAAACCAATGTTTTCTCAATCAATGGAGCTTTGTAAGTTGTTATCATCAATTTATATAACATAATTACCGGTGTATGCTAAATTTGAATCCTTCTTTGTTGCTCATCATGTTGGGATCGATGAAAAAATAAACAAGTAAAATTCCTCGATGTTAAATTTCTGTTAAATTTAACCACTATTAATCTCTATGTAACATTTCTGTTAAATTTAACCTCTATTAACCTCTATGTAACATTTATGTTAAATTTAACCTCTATTAACCTCTATGTAACCTCTATGTTAAATTTAACCTCTATGTTAAATTTAACCTCTATTAACTTCTATGTAACCTCTATGTAACCTCTATGTTAAATTTCTGACATTGTGCCTTCGTTACAAATCAATATTATTACCATAGTATAGATTGAATTATTTGGGTATATTTTATGTCATACTTTGGAATTCAATATTTGAATAAATAGCTACCAAGTATGTATCTTTTATCTGTCTGTTTCTCTGTCGATCTGTTTGTGTGTAAGTATGCATGCTTCTTTCTCTGTATGTATGTATGTATGCATGTATGTATGTATGCATTCATGCATGTATACATACACATATGCACACACACACACACACACACACACATATATGTATGCATATACTCTGGTATGCCTCTTTGTATGAGCGTAGTTTCTTCTTTCATTTTTACCTCTCTTTCTTCCGATGAAGGACTAGCATCCGAAACGTTAGACCTCCCAATAATTTCATCGTAAGATTAATACAATAATTGTTAAAATTTATCCCCCACCCTGTTTTCACCTTTATATCGTTAATTCCTAATAAATACATGTGTATTCATGAGTATTTGTGTCTGCATATGTATAAATTATAAGGCTATGTTTTGCTCCAGAAGCAGTTGAACGATAGATTAAAGTTGTCGGGAAAGTCTTGTAAGTTTATTGAAATTCAGTACTTAGTCTTAACTGCTTTGTAATTCTAACAGTGTAGATTAATAAACAACAATAACTGAAAGTGCTTCGTATTTTCCTTCACCCCCAAACAGCAGCAAACGTCGTTTCTATGTGTCACACATACATGATGGTTGCCCGAAAGACTTCGGTTGGTTGATTATCAATGAAAATTTTCTTGTATGTGATTGGGAGAAATCAAACCATTTCCCTACAATTCTCTACTCTCAAACAGTTAGGAAAACCAGATGGCAACTTGATAAGTATTTCGTCGTCATATGACAGTTTATAAGCTTTTTTTATTGTCCTAATCAGAACAGCGTTACCCAAAATATATTTAGCCACGGAACACTTTTTATGGACTCCATGCTTATATTACTATACAAGCAATTAAAACGGTGAGCTGGCAGAACCGTTAGCACGCTGGACGAAATGCTTAGCCGTATTTCGCCCGTAGTGGAGGCGCAATGGTCCAGTGGTTAAGGCAGCGGACTCGCGGTCATGCGATCGCGGTTTCGATTCCCAGACCGGAGTTGTGAATGTTTATTGAGTGAAACCAACTAAAGCTCCACGAGGCTCTGGCAGCGGGGTAATGGCGAACCCTGCTGTACTCTTTCACCACAACTTTCTCTCGGTCTTTCTTCCTGTTTCGGTTGTACCCGTATTTCAAAGGGCCAGCCTTGTCACACTCTGTGTCATGCTGAATCTCCCCGAGAACTACGTTAAGGGTACACGTGTCTGTGGAGTGCTCAGCCACTTGCACGTTAATTTCACGAGCAAGCTGTTCCGTTGATCGGATCAACTGGAACTCTCGGCGTCGTAACCGACAGAGTGCTTG
>NC_069008.1:14424242-14428274 GCF_001194135.2 Octopus bimaculoides | reverse complement strand
CCATTTAGCATAAGTCATCTATTGCTTCTAAATAAAATTAACACAATTACCATTCCATCCCAAATTTCGTTTGTGATTCATTCTCTATCATTTTGGTGACAGGCTGAGTTTTACGCATGTATGTATGTATGTATGTATGTATGTATGTATGTATGTATGTGTGCATGTATGTATGTATGTATGTATGTATGTATGTGTATGTATGTATGTATGTATGCATGTAGGTAGGTGGGTAGCTATGTATGCATATATATATATGTATGTTTTATGTGGTTGGTTATCACAACAGGTCGTTGAAGTGTGAGATATACTATATCTTATTTACAATGTTTTCATTCGTAAGTTATAACAAATATCATTGTTTATTAATTAAAAGCTATAATGATAATCTCGTTACTTATAACTTAATTATAAGTATTTATCACTAAGCATAACTCCTAGTTTAGGCTGCGTAAATGTTATGATGTATCAAACCAAGACGCTGAACGTGCGTTCATTACGTACATGCATGTTGAAGATATGGATTATATTTTTTTGACCGTTACACATAAAAAAATACAGTTTAATTAATATACAGAAATAAATTCAACAAGTTGAAAGAAACGAGAAGTAAAAGGAATTAAGTTTCTACATTAATTTGTTATATACATCTTTTTTACATTTATAGAAATTTAGAAACCAAATCATTTCGTCGTAGAGAATTACGACTTAAATTTTATATTAACTAATTTCTCATTCTAACTATAAGGTTTCACGACAATTCAATATTGTCGGATTTGAGTATTGAACATGGCATATATATTAGCCTATACTCAAAAGGGTAGGTGTCGTGGATTTGAGTGGCCATCCAACGAACACTGGAGATTTTGCCGAAAATCAGGGTTTTATAACTACTCATACACGAATCATAGAACCGTAACCCCGTGAAAGATTTCTTCAACGAAGTTCATAATTCGTATATGGCCAGTAATTTTTAACCAATGAGAAATCAATAATTTCTCATGTTCGGGCAAACGAACTTACGTTCTCTCTCCGCTTCTTATGAGTTTGCTACATATGTATGTATGTATGTATGTATGTATGTATGTATGTATGTATGTATGTATGTATGTGTGTACGTATGTATGTATGTACGTATGTATGTGTGTTAGGTAGGTACGTAGGCAGATAAGTAGGTAGGTATCTATCTATCTGTCTGTCTGTTCGTCTGTCTGTCTTCTCTGTCTGTATCTATCTATCTATCTATCTATCTATCTATTTATCTATCTATCTATCTATCTATCTATCTATCTATAAAAATATTTTTGTGCGTTAACTCCAATAACATTGGAAAAAAATCTAACGAATCCACCTGACAACTCAATATCTGTTTTGACATCTATAGCGATACGTCTAGTATTGTTGATAACGTATTTTTCTGTCACCTAATATGCCAAAGGGAGGTAATTTGCTGATTCTAACGGAGATAATTTATTTTCAAGGGAAACAACTCTATAAATTCAAGAATTTATTGAGTGGATCGTGTCGTCCTTTTAGATGCTAAAAATAGCAGTTACAGCTGTCAACAAAAAACCAAAAATCAAAAACAAAAAAATAATAATAAGATAAAGAAGTATGATGGATTGAATAATACAATCTAGAAATGCAATGATCTGAATTAATAGATGTCATAAATGAAGGCTGCTCTGGGCTACACGACTTCTCTGCTATTGTTTTGTACATTTAAACCCAGCGCCTGTTCATCAGATGGCGACTTCCGAGCTATTTAGGGGAGCTGTAATTCAGCTGAGCCTATGATCCCGAGGCTTCCATCCATAGCTATTCTGTTTTCTATTCGGGTATACTGTATCTAATAACTAACAAACGCTTATATTTGCTTTTAGAATTTTTAAGATGGCTTAGGATCGAACACACTCCAGGCGTACCCATCTGGTCAATTCTTCAGATAAATGGTATCTAAGAAAATAATATTCACTCCTTCCTATCTTTTTTCTTTTTCATTTTTTTTTGTTTCAACCTTATCAAATAAAGGAACAATATCGGATGTTCCAGCATTTACACCGTCGTTGGGCCCTAATCTCAGATCTCCCTTAAAACACACCTCAGATATGCAACTATTCTACCCATTTCTTCGCAGCTATTTTAACCTCATCTGTGTCCATCAAACCACTGTCCTTAAAGACAGTTTTTTTTTTATTGGACTGAAGAAGTGAAAATCGGAGGTGGGAGTCAAATCTGGATCATATGTTTGGTGGGTGAACTACAGAGCAACCAAGTTTGCCGATTACCTGATTTGTTGCCAAAGATCCGTGGGTGGGTCACACATAGTCCTCGTGAATATGAATCGATTTCAGATTCTTGTTCGGTCTCTCACTTCTACCACCACCACCACCACCACCACCACCACCACCACCCACATCAATACCTATAACAACGCTGTTCACGCCTTATTGAATACAGAGATATTTATCTCATCAGTATGTTCAGTGAAGTGGGTCCGCTTATAATATATTTATTATAACTAACCAAATGTACTTTTGTCTCCAGGAGAGAAATAATATAAGTGGACAACCACAGGTGTGAATGGTATTTATCACAGTGATCATTACTGATATTTGTGGACAGTTTTCATATCACTGGGCATCAGTTTTGTTCTTCAACATGTCAGGATCGATTAAAAGAAATTAACCCGCGAAATTCCATGCGCTCTCTCTGTTAAATTCCTGACATTGTGCCTTCGTTAGAAATCAATATAATTACCTTATATTTGTCTTTGATAAGTCTAGATTGGATTCTTTGGGTACATTTTATGTGATGCTTTGAAATCTAATATTTGGATGAATAGCTACTATCTTTGTATCTTTCATCTGTTTGTCTGTCTCTCTGTTAGTATGTCTGCGTGCATGTATATATGTATGTATGCAAATATGCTTCTATGCATGTATGTGTAAACGTATTTTCTTTTACATCCACCTTTCCTCTTTCTTTTATTGCTTCTTTTTGTCTCTCTTCTGATGAAGGACTGGTATCCGAAACGTTGAAACTATCCTCATCATTTAATTGCAAGATGACAACAGTGGAGGGATAAATTTGTTAGAATTTCTCCCTCCTCTGTTGTCATCTTTTCATGGTTAATGTCTAATAATTAAATGTGTATGCCTGAGATTTGTGTATATGTATGTATAAACTATAAGGCTGTATTTTGCTCCAATTTCGAGACATGAAGCTGTTGAATGATAGATTAAAGTTATTAGAAAAGTTTTGTAAGTTTATTTCAAATCGGTTCTTATGCTTAACTGCTTTGTAACTGTAACAATGTAGAATAGCAACAACAATAGCTGAAAGTGGTCCGTCTTTTCTTTCGCCCCAAACAACAGCAAACGTCGTTTCTATATATCACACAAGTATGATGGTTGCCCGGAAGACCTCGGTTGGTTGACTATCAACGAAGGTTTCCTAGCATGTGATTGGGAGAAATCAGACCATTTCCCTACAATCCTCTACTCTGAAACGAATTTGAAAACCAAATGGCACAATGGTAAGTATTTCGTCATTCTCAGACTGCATATAACCCTGTCTTTCTGTCTTGATCAAAGCAGCATTAACTAAAATAAGTTTAGCCATGGAACACTTCTCATGATTTTTCCAAAAAATATGGAGTCCATACCTGTATTATCATACAATCAACCTTCTCCACACTAATTTTAATTCAGCATTATATAGAAGTAAATATCACCCTACGGCGATTTTTTTCTGTCTTTCCCCAACCCGAAATATAAAAAAGAAAAAACGTTGTAAAATTCAAAATGGTGATTATCATAATTTAATTGTTGTGCTTTTAATGGATTATGTCTTCAACATCGATCCCATCATTAAGGAAAAAAAGAATATTGTGATTGTTGGTTTAATTGCTGCAGTTGTTGCTTGCACCACCACCACCACCACTACTACTACTACAACAACAACTACTACTACTACTACTACTACTACTACTACTACTACTACTACTACTACTACTACTACTACTACTAC
>NC_069008.1:14422372-14423365 GCF_001194135.2 Octopus bimaculoides | reverse complement strand
TATATATATTTATATATGTATTTTTATATATATACTTACATACATACAAACACACATGTTTTCTTCCTTACGTTTATATGTTCAATGAAGTGAATGTGTTTGTGTCAGGAGGCATTTGAGAGTATATTACTTATTTACGAGAAATGATTATTATTAAACATCTCCAATATTTCACAGATTCATGTACAAACAAATTCCGTATTGTCTTGTCAATTAATGAATATATTTATATATGCTGGTATATAAATGCGTCTTAATATATTCTATTTCACAGTAGAGGAACGCTGGGCGATCAATATAAGGTTTGAGAGAGATGTTATGTAGTGCATGTCTATCAGATCGAACCTTAACAAGGCAGTCTTGTGTACATTGCGTCTCTGTTATGCCATAAAACTGTTTAAGAAGTTCGCTCTATAAGCAAGTGGTTGCAGGTTCAGTTCGAGAGCGCGGTATCTTGGGCAAAATGTATTTCACTCTAGATCTCGCTCGATCAATGCCTTCTGAACCTTCAAAAGGCCTTCGGAAACTATGGAGATGCCCGTTTTTGTGTGCGTGTGTGCATATGTGTGTGTGTGTGTATGTGTGTGTGTATATAGATATACATATATATATATACATACATATATACATATACATATGTATATACATACATATATATGTACACACACACACACACACACACACACACACACACACACACACACATATATATAACTTTTATAAGTAATATTCTAAAAGAATATATAACTGAACTTATATTGAGTGCTCAATTATTTTGAGCAAATAAATGTGTATATATGTGTTTTTATATTATTAATAAATTCATAAACTTATCAATAATATACTCAGGAAATCAATATTTAATATTTCGAAAGATAATATATCCAATATGACATGGTAATATAATAAATTTAAAATTTAAAATATAAATATACGAAATATAAATATAAATATGTATAAAAATATGAATGTAGATAAATATACGTGTGAATA
>NC_069008.1:14415943-14420474 GCF_001194135.2 Octopus bimaculoides | reverse complement strand
TATTATTATTATTATTATTATTATTATTATTATTATTATTATTATTATTATTATTATTATTATTATATATTTATAATTATACATATTTACATATATTTTTATATATATTTATATTTTTAATACAACAATTATTTTACACATGTATATATCTTTCTGATGAATTTTCTAATACTGATTTCCTGATATCAATAATAATATATTATAAAATATATATAATCGCTCGTATTAAATACATAAATACTCTATTAGTATCAACACTTTGATACAATAGAGCACTCAGTATAAATTCAGTATATAATATTCTCATTGCATATATTTAACTAAAGATTTAAGTATATATGTGTGTGTGTGTGTGTGTGTGTGTGTGTGTGTGTGTGTGTGTGTACATATATTTATATGTATATACACTTGAAACCCGTCGGAGTGATGGTGAGGGTGGTAATGTCATCCGATATGGTAGAAATTCTCTGATGGCCATTAAAAAGTGGACGAAGGTCAGTTTGACAATTTCCATGATATCTTTTTTATTTGTTTTACATTTTTCTTCTTCCCTTTTTCTTTTTGTTTCTTTTTTTACATTTTTTTTCTTCATTGTTTTTCTAGTGTTTTGCTATTTTTCTTTTTCTTTTTACCTTTTCTTTGTTTTTCCTTGTTTTTCTTTTTTGTCTTTTTCTTTGTTTTTCCTTTCTTTATTTTTCTTTAATTTGCTTTCCTCCTTTGTCTGTCATTTTTGTTTTGCTATCTTTTTATGTTTTTGTTTTACTTCATTTCTTTTTTAGTTTTCTTTTGTAATTGTTTTTCTTTTTCCTTTATCTTGCTTTTTTATTTGTTTTACATTTTTCTTCTTCCCTTTTTCTTTTTGTTTCTTTCTTTTACATTTTCGTTTCTGTTTTTTTTCATTGTTTTTCTAATGTTTTGCTATTTTTACATTTTCTTTTTTCTTTTTACCTTTTCTTTGTTTTTCATTGTCTTTCATTTTTGTCTTTTTCTTTGTTTATTTGTCTTTAATTTGCTTTCCTCCTTTGTCTGTCTTTTTTGTTTTGCTATCTTTTTATGTTTTTGTTTTACTTCATTTCTTTTTTAGTTTTCTTTCGTAATTGTTTTTCTTTTTCCTTTATCTTTCTTTTTTGTTTGTTTTATTTCTTTGCTTTCCTTTTTTCATTGATTTTCTTTTCTTTTGCTTTTTTGTATATGTCTCTCTGTCTCCTTCGTTTTATTTTTGTTTTCATGTTTTGCTTTTCTTTTTGTTTCTTTTTCGTTTTCTTTCTTATTTGTTCTCTTCTGTTTTTTTCTTTCTTCTTTGTTTTTCTTTTCGGTTTTTCTTTTTAATTTGCTTTCTTTTCCATTTCTCTGGCAATGTTACAGAGGTGCCTCACCCGTTCGGAACAAACTCGTTAAGCATGATTCTTCAGCTACCGCCAACTTGTCCAATATACGGTGAGGACAATGAAACTGTCCTGCGCGCAATTGTGCAATGTCCGAAGATATGGGAACTTCGGGTTTATGTCGAACAACTGTTGTCGCATCTGAGAAGAGTACAACTGTGAAGCGAGTCTCTAATTAAGATTGTTCCGCCGTCTTCCTTCCATAGGGAAGAGCAGGCCTGTTTCCTTTGCGTGGTAGCTACCGCGAAGGAGGTAGTATGGAAGACAAGAGTGAAAGGGATTGTGACAGGAACTTTCATCTCCTGCCTTAGATTGGTGAACTTTTTACATTTCCATCTGAAAAAGAAAATAAGGATGGAGAAGAGATGCAGGGTCGCACAGAATATTTCGGAAAAGATGGCTGACTGTAGCATGAGTGCTGAGAGTAAATGAACCTATTTGAGCGAGGAATCAAGGAGTCTACCAAGGGATTCAGTGCTGGAAAGTGGTTTGTGGGGTCGGCCACGTGCCTCACTTCATAAATATTTCTTTCATTCAGTTTTTTTTTCATCCGCATTTTATACTTATTTATCATCGATTATATGTTCCATTTGAACCCCGACCCCCTTCTCTGTCCTTGTATCATCCACTCTAATTTTTGACCTTAATAAATTTGCATTTTTTTCTTTTAAACTTTTTCTTTGTTTATTTGTTTTCCTTCTTTTTCTTTTTTGTCTTTTTCTTTGTTTTTCATTTATTTATTTTTCATAATTTGTTTTCCTTTTTCGTCTGTTTTTGTTTTGTTCTACTGTATTTTTATGAGTTTTTGTTTCATTTAATTTCTTTTTGTTTTCGTTTTTCTTTCGTCATTGATTTTTCTTTTTTCTTTATCTTTTTTTTATGCTTTTTCTCTGTTTTTTTCATTGATTTTCTTTTTATTTGCATTTTCGGATTTCGTTGTCATTTTCTTTGTTTTTATGTTTTGTTTTGCTTTTTTATTTGTTACTTTTTTATTTGTTTGCTTTTTATTTGTTCTTTTCTTTCTTTTTCTTTGTTCTTTATTTTTTTCCTTTTTAATTTGTCTTTTTTCATTTCTTTTGCTTTTAATTTGCTTTTTCTTTGTTTTTTCTTTTTCTTCTTATTTATTCTTTTTTCTTTATTTTTCTTACTTTGTTTATTTCTTTTCGTTGTTTTTTCCTTTTTCTATTATTTTCTTCTTTGCTTTTGTTTGTTGTTTTTTCTGTTTAATTTGTTTCTCTTTTTTATTTGTTTTTCTTTTTCTGTTTTCTTGTTCATTTGGTTTCTTTTTTTGTTTTTCTTCTATTTTTTTCTTTGTTCTTCTTTTTTCTTTTTTCGTTGTTTTATTTTTCTCTTTCTTTTTCTTTTATTATTGTTCGTTTGTTGTTTTTCATTTCTGAAAATATCAATGTGACTATTGTTGTTTGATCTACTGAGTTATTGACTTGGGATTGAGGGTATAAATTACAGAGACTATATAGACAAGGATTGTCTCGTTGAGATTAAAAATCATTAAAATGGAGTCAGCTAGTGACAAAATATTTCTGTTTCAGATGTTTATCAAAGTGGCAACATTCAATGAATACCTCTGATCTAACATATAAACACTATACCGATTTTTTGAGATCGCAGAGTATAACAAGGCATGACCTCCTTTATAGCTATATATAAGCTTCAATTTTCTGTGCTATCTCTGTATAGTAACTACCGTTCAAGAACCTTTCAACTAATACTTAATACAGCAGCACGCTCTTTCAACTTCCAGATGTAATTGGACAGTTTTGTTTCATATCTCTTTCCGATATTTTGCTTTCGTTTTCTTTTTTCTTTTTTCTTTGCTTTTCTTCTTTTGCTTTTTGTTAGTTTTTTCTCATGTTTTTCTTCTTTGTTTTTCATTTTTTGTTTTCATTTCTTGTTTTCTTTGTTATTTGTTTTGGGTTGTTTTTTTTGTCTCCCAGGCAACCATGTGTCAGGTCGTGCATAAAGACCTAAATTGTAAGTAATTAAAATTCTAACATCGACCCTTAACAACGGCTGCTTCCAAAGCAAAGCGACTGGACAGGTGCAAGAAAATGGCGGAGGTGCTTCAGAGCGCTGGTGACAATGTCTTCATCTGGTCGGACAAAAATGTATTCACTGTGGAGCCTGTAACGAACATCCAGAATGACAGGATTTTGGCCACGAGATCGGATACTGTTCTGCAGTATCGATGGCGCCCGTAAGCTGTTTCGCCGAATGAAACCAGCTGGAGTGATGGTTAGGCGGTAATGTCATCCGATGGTAGAAAATCCCTGGTGTTCATTAAAAATAGGATGAAAGGCAGTTTGAAAATTTACATGAAAATGTTGGAGGATAACGTTTTGCCATGAATGACCGAAGCATTTGGAGATAATTACGTGTTCATGCAAGACGGCGCTCCATCGCAAACGTCCAGTGTGATACAACAGTGGTGCAGGAGCCATTTCACCGAGCTCTGGGGCAAGAATATGTGGTCCTACTTCCACCTCCAGCAGGGCTTCGCTATTTGGTCCATTCTGCAAAGTGACGTTCCAAGAGTTTCTTGCAAAAATATTACCGCTCTGGACTTTGTCGCATCATGGGATCGTTTAAGTGAAGAGGTCGTCTGGCGTTCGTGTGACACTGTTCTCAGTCGCTTTCGGGCGATTGTGAAGGTTAAAGGCGGACATATTGAATGAATATGTTACATGACTATATTTAATTAGAACCTAAATGTCTCGTGTGCCCCTTGCTAAAAATTATGACTAAAAACCAATCGGGAATTCTTTACGGCGCATCCCGTGAAGAAGTCGCAATACATGACTCTCAAGTAAACGTTGTGCCCATAATACATTATACACACGCATACACACACACAAGCACGCACACACACACATATATGTAATGAGAAATGTGTCCCGCATGTGCGACTCTACAGAGTTAAAGAGACATATACAAAACTTCGTTCACCGCATGCAGCTCTCAGGATACAGCCACAGAGAAAGGATCAGAGAATATAAAGGAGCCATAAAATAAGAGGAATATTTCTTGAACTATCACCGGTGTTGATATCATACAAAAATAAACAACTGCTCTATATTTTATAGGGTATGCTCTTTTGATTTATGCTCTTATAACGAAGATATATGTAT
>NC_069008.1:14413889-14415374 GCF_001194135.2 Octopus bimaculoides | reverse complement strand
ACACACACACACACACACACACACACACACACACACACACACACACACACACACACACATATATATATATATATACATATGTACGTATGTATGTATGTGGGATCTTTATGATTTGACGGGTAACATTTTTTTATGTAGTGTTTATGTAAATGTGTGTGTGTGTGTGTGTGTGTGTGTGCCCCAATATATGTGCGTTCTTGTCTTCGCTTGATACGTAGTATCAAAATTGAATGAACTTGAGTAAACCCTTCCAAGCGATGCTGGAAATATCAATTATTTCATTTTGCAACCATCGTGCTAATATCGTTGAAAAGATTTTGAGGAAAGTTTCCAAGATTGTTCCAAGGGAAACAATTAATACTACTAAATGTTATAACTTCTACCTTTATTATTTCCCCTTAATTGCTGATTGGTTTAACGAAAATATTTCGTATTTTATTTCGTTTTTCGCTTTGCTTTGCGAGATTTTTTGTATGAATTCGTGTGTTGAAACATATTTTATCGTGTCTGGGGAGAGTAATTCTGTTTTAATGCCTTATTAATCAACACACTCATCGGTTCAATTTCCACTCATTTATTCATTTATTTATTTATTCTTTTTTTATTGCAACCACTTCAATAGTTGTGACTCCGTCCGTTATCAGGTCTGCGGGTGCGTGTGAATGTCTCCTCTTGTGTGCGTGCTTGATTGTGTCTATGTGTATGGTTTTGTGTGACTATGTTCGTGCATTTAAATATAAATATAAATATAAGCAGTGCATATATTTACATTTAGCGATTCGCTAAATCATCCGTTGATTTTTATAGAGTAGACATATATACTGGTGGCCATCTTATCCAGAATCTGATCAGTGGTCCCGACACTACTGACGTGGTTTTGGTCTTAAAGCCGAAACCGTCGACGGTATAGGGACATTACGACCGTCGATGTCGGCCGTTGCCAGTATGTACGTATACAATTATACAATAATGTGCGTTGACTGCAGTATCAGAGTACTTTAGCTCCTATTTCTAGCATTGTTGGTGTTCTAACACCGTCTGTCATATTTAATGACAGTCGTAATTTTCCTTCCTTGTGATACATTTCTAAACTTCTCCCTAATTTAATTTTTATAAATATATATATGTGTGTGAATATATATATATATATATAAATACATACATATAAGAGAGATGACCACTAAGTGGACATCCATTTTGCTAGAAGTAGACCACCTATGGTCTGACCACTAAGAAAAGATTGTTCTCAAGAAAATTCACCAAACACCAGAACGTAAGCGAGAAAGAAAATGAAAAGATACAAAATATAAAGATTAATCATAGACAAGTTTCGTTGTCACCACTTACGTAATTACTTACGTAATTGTCCGCAACTCTTCAGTATGATCGTCTTGGCAATATAATTTGCAGAACTATACACGAGACGTCCGCATGAGATTGAACGTGTATATAGTTCTACCAATTACATTTGGGGTTATATTAATC
>NC_069008.1:14411164-14413874 GCF_001194135.2 Octopus bimaculoides | reverse complement strand
ATATATATATATATATATAAAAGGAGCACTCCATCGGTTACGACGACGAGGGCTCCAGCTGATACGATCAACAGAACAGCCTGCTGATGAATTTAATGTGCAAGTGGCTGAGCACTCCACATACACATGTGCCCTTAACGTAGTTCTCAGGCAAATTCTGCGTGATACAGAGTGCGACAAGGCTGGCCCTTTGAAATACTACTTTGTTTTGCCGGTTTAGCGGACTGGAGCTACGTGAAATAAAGTGTCTTGCTCAAAGACAAAACGCGTCACCAGGAATTGAACTCACGACCTTACAATCATGAGCCGAATGTCCTAACCACTAAGCCACGCACCTTCACTATGTGTGTGTGAAAAAAAAATGTATATATATGTATGTATGTACGTATGTATGTATGTATGTATGTATGTGTGTATGTGTGTATGTATGTATATATGTATGTATGTATGTATGTATGCACGTGTGTGTGTGTGTGTGTGTGTGTGTGTGTATGTGTGTACGTGTGTGAGTCTGTGTGTTTATTGTTGTCCTCCACCACTTAAGAACCTTTGTTTCGATCCCGAAACAATAGCGGTTCAACAAAAGAGACCGATGCAATAAGTATCAGGCTGAAAAAAATTGTTTTAAAGTACTTGAGTCGATTCACACGACTAAAATTCTTCAAGGTGGTGCCCCAGTATGGCCGCAGTGTACTGAGTGAAACAAGTAAACGAATATACATTCAGTAAGTAAGAGGAAGTAATTCAGATACAAGTTACAACATTTAGTATCCACAGTTGCCTCCCCTGGTACAAATACCTTGGAAGAAAATCTCTTCAACGATAGCAACCGCATGATTGTAAAATATTTTTGTAACTCCAATGGACGTTAGTTCATAAGGGGAGATAAACAAAATAAAGATTATAACATTTAGTAACCGTAATTGTCTCCCCTGCTATAAATTTCTGTCCTCAGCTGTTCAACGATAATACGGCATTTCCCGATTGAATTAGTCCCTTTCTCAAATGAATTCGTCCCTTTCTCAAATGAATTAGTCCCTTTCTCAAATGAATTCGTCCCTTTCTCAAATGAATTCGTCCCTTTCTATTAAATTTCGATTTAAAACATCTTAGTTTAAGCATTTTTAACATGCCGCACAAGATATACAAAAAAGTATCTCTGCGGGATACAAACACAGTCAAGACAATTTCACAGAGAGATTATTTTCCAAAGAAAAATCTCGGGCACCCACAGCGAAAAATCAAGGAACATCATCAATAATTGTTACAAGAATCGATTAATGAGGAACGAAGTTTAACTTCGAAAAGAATAGAAGAACTATTACAATAGAAATTCGATTTGACTGTTTCATTATCAACTATTGATCGCTGTTTTGATGGCTTTGGATACACTTTGAAAAAAAAACTAATAATTCGTCCTCAACAACAAAATAACAGAAGCACTAAAAAGGAGCGATGCAATTAAACAAAATGGCTTCTAATTAATGGATTGGCCATTCGTCGTGTATATATCGACGAAACAAGTTACATTTGGATTTCGAAGTAAATGATTATTATATTTACTAAATACTTATATAAAATTTTTGTTTACAAATAATTTTTACGATCTATTCATTTGAAGGTCGATGGGCAGAGATTACCGTGGAGTTCAGGCAGAAGAAATGTTACTATATTTTAATCCAGGGAAAGCATCTTTTGCCGTTGGCTCTCGACACACCACCTGTGTCTGTTTTATTGTGAGCGAACCACTCTCCAGTCCAGTACTGAGGATGAGAAGGAACCCAGAAACTATAGTGGTTTTGCTTTGCTGGGCTGGGAGTAGTTCGCTCCTTTACTCACCGTAAAACAGACACAGGTTGTGTGTCGTTAGCCAACGGAGAAAGATGTTTTCCTTGGGTTAAAATATGGTAACGTTTGTTCTGCATAGAACAACCGTGCCAAATGTGGCAACAGCCTTTACAATCTTATATTTTGTTGGGACGGTCATTTTTTTCTCATTTATTTTTCTTTTGCCAAATAAACACACGCACTATGTATTAGTTCTTCACTCATTTATTACTGTTCTGATTCTAACTCATGTCCATTGTCCGGAAATCTTTCGTCACACATCTGTGACCTCTTCAGTGACACTTTTCGTTTTCGTTTATCTTCTTGCTCCACTTACTCCATTCTGTTCTACTAAGGTGTGTCTTCTACTATATTTTCGGGCCAACCAAAGCCTTGCTAGTGAATTTGGTAGACGGAAACTGAAAGAAGCCCGTCGTATACGCATGTGTCTGTGTCTGTCCACCACCATCGCTTGACAACCGATGTTGCTGTGTTTGCGTCACCGTAATCTAGCGGTTCGGCAAAAGAGAACGAAAGAATAAGTACTAGGATTACAAAGAATAAGTCCTGGGGTCGATTTGTTCGACTAAAGGCGTTGCTCCAGTATGGCCGCAGTCAAATGACTGAAACAAGTAAAAAAACAAAAGAGTAAAAGAATATTTCCTTCAGTCATTAGACTGCGGCCAAGCTGGAGCACCGCATTGAAGAAATTCTAGTCGATCGGATCGACCCAGCACATTTATTACTATTATTATTATTATTATTATTATTATTATTATTATTATTATTATTATCATTATTCAGCCTGGCTCTCATTATATCGAAAACTGTTGCCGTACCGCTCAGTAACGGAGACGTTCACACACCAACACTATTTGTCAAG
>NC_069008.1:14408428-14410237 GCF_001194135.2 Octopus bimaculoides | reverse complement strand
ATCTTATATCTACTTTTCCAGTGAAATTCTTCACTGATATCGAAAAGGTGAAAACAAGCAATGTTTTCACCCCTAGGGGTGGATGTTACTGTTGCTTTTAGCCCCAGGAGGACATCTCGGAAAAGTAGATATAAGATTGCCAGGTTTTTGTCTCTCTCACCAAGGTCAGCAGCTATCGAACGTGTGTATATGTGTGTATATATGTGTGTGTGCGTGTGTTTGTGTGTTTGTGTGTGTGTGCGTGTGTGTGTCTGTGTGTGTGTGTGTGCGTGTGTGCATCCCTGTCTTTCTATTTGTGCTCCACCACTGTCTAACAACTACTATAGCGTTGTTATAGCTTAGGGATTCGGCAAATAGGGTTCCCATAGAGTAAATACCAGGCTTTAAAAAAAAGAAAATAAGTATTGGAGTCCAATGTTTCCACTAAAACCTTTCAAGGCGGTACTCCAGCATGGCCGCAGCTCAATGGCTGAAACAAGCACTAGATGGAAGATACGTAGTGTCACTATACATTTTAATATCACAGCTTAGTTTTTTTAAATACTTTAAATATACGCTTCTAAAGCGTTTACTTTTTACAGAACTATTATATATTTTAATATGAACCTGAGGTCTTGAATAATCGACTAAGAGAACGTGAGAGTAGCTTTATTCATTCATATACACTTTAAAAAAGATGGAACGAAAAGAAAAAAAAGGAAGGAACAGCGAGGTGGGGTAAATAAGGGGAAGACGGAGAAAAGTGGGAAGGGCTATAGGCCACATATATCAGAAGAAGAAGGGAACTCAGCAGTTTGAAGCAGATTCCACAAGGTTGTACCCGGAGAACGTATTTTTAGCGGCGAAATAAAAAGGGAGGCAATTTCTCCTTAATGACTCTTCAAGGGAAACAACTCAAGAAAAGCGTGATAATCAATACGTCCAGATAGTCATTCGCTCAACTTCAATTCAGAAACATTTAAACATTCAAAATGTGTAAAAAAAAAAATCTATGACACACACACACACACACACACACAAACATATATATATGTACAAACATACATACTCAAACACAAATACACACAAACACACACACTCACATACACGAACAAACACGCACACAAATTCATGAAAATACGTACGTATATACGTATGTATGTATGCATGTGTGTGTGTGCGTATGTATGTATGTATGTATGTATGGATGGATGGATGGATGGATGGATGGATGGAAGTATGTATGTATGTATGCATGCATGTATGTATGTATGTATGTATGTATGTATGTATGTATGGACGGATGTGTATGTATGTATGTATGTCCATTTATGTATGTATGTATGTTTATTTATGTGTATACACGCATGCTTGTATGGATGAATGGATGTATGGATGGATGGATGTAAATATTTATGTATGTATGTCCATTTATGTATGTATGTATGTATGTACGTATGTATGTATGTGTGTGTATATCTATTGAAGGATCTTTTTTTGGCGGGGAGGGGCTCAGCGTTCAGTCCCACTACGTGGTACCTTGGGTAAGTGTCTTCTACTTGGCCTCGAGCCGACCAAAATACTCCTCAGTGGATTTGGTAGACGGAAATTGAAAGAAGCCGGTCGTATATATATGCTGCACGCGCGTGTGTGCGTGTGTGTGTGCGTGTGTGTGTGCGTGGCTTTGTGTCAGTGTTTGTGTCACTCACCCACAGCTTGACAACCAGTGTTGGTTTGTTTGTGTCCCTGTGATATAGCGGTTCGACAAAAGACCGCGACAGAATAAGTACCAGGCTTAACAAAAAATAAGCGCTCGGGTAGATTCCTTCT
>NC_069008.1:14403694-14404574 GCF_001194135.2 Octopus bimaculoides | reverse complement strand
TATATATATATGTACACATACAAGATAGCCCTCCAATAAGGCGGGACTGTTGGGCTGTTCGTTTAGCCAGTGGGGTGTCATCATTCGAATTTTAAACAATGCGAAGCGCATCGTGACCAGCAATGTATAACAGCATCCGATAATCTGGTCAATACCATGATAATGTAATATATACGTGTGTGTGTGCGTGTGTCTCTGTGCGCGCGCTCACGCACACAAACATATACACGCACACAAAAGACACACGTACACACATGTACACGCGCGCACAAACCTCATTCCAAGGAATATGAACTGATTCACCCTCTCTTTCTTCCCCCTCTCATGAATATGTACGCATTATATCATATTTATATATATATATATATATATATATATATGCATACATAGATACATACATACATATATATGTATACATACAAGCATACGTATATCTATATATATATAGATACATACATATATATTTGTAAAAGAGTTTTATCCCTTTTTGAATTTATTTATCAAATATATACACGGAATATATTCAATGTTGAATTTTTATTCCTGTCTCCACATGGGAACCAGAAGCAACCCGGAAGTATTCCCGCTTCTTTGATGAAGATATATACAGATAAACTTCATTCCCTTTACTCTGTCGGATACGTAGTGTGTTCGTTTTTGGTGAGGCGAGAATTCTGTTTATTTATATATATTTTTGGGACAATACTGTGCTGATGAACGAAATCTAGATTCATTCTAGTAATCGCGAAATCGGCCGATACACAGTTAAGTTTATTTAAAAGAAAGTTGGTCGTCTTCTGTTGGTTGTTTTTCCTCGCATTAGGTACTAAATGTGGTTATTTTGAGAAGTCCACTGTGTGGCGTTATGATTTTCTGTAAT
>NC_069008.1:14402519-14403526 GCF_001194135.2 Octopus bimaculoides | reverse complement strand
ATAGATATAATATACATTTCTTTTATACTTTTATTTGTTTCAGTGACTTGACCTTAGGAATTTTTTAAAGCCTAGTACTTATTCTTTCGGTGTCTTTTGCCGAACCGCTAAGTTACAGGGACGTAAGCACACCAATGCCGGTTGTCAAGCAGTGAGGGGGGGAACAAACGCAGATACAAAGGCACACACACGTACATACCCACATATACACACATATATATATATACATATACACACATATATACATATATATATATATATACATATACGATGAGCTTCTTTCAGTTTCCATCTCCGAAACACACTCACAAGGTTTAGGTCGGCCCGAGGCTATAGTAGAAGACACTTTCCCAAGGTGCCACGCAGTAGGACTGAACCCAGAACTACGTGATTGGGAAGCAAGCTTCTTACCACACAGCCATGCCTGCGCTTATATGTATCCATTTGTTATACATATGTATATGTATATATATTTGTTTTTATACATCTACATGTATGTATGTATATTCATGAGCGTGTGTACATGTGTTCACAGTGCGCGCGCGCGCGGGTGTATGTATGTGGGTGTGCATGTGTGTGTGTACATATTGTACAATGTTAAAATAGCAATATAATATGTTTTTTCAAAGACTTTTATCGTAACGTCTTCGTAATGTTTTATAGGTATAATTATGCTGATAATATCTTACATTAAATTGATTTGTTGTTAATCCGATGTAATCTACACTGTTCTGTCTACCGTTAGATGTACGAGTGGCTGCAGAGATAATTGATTTATCTAAACAATTGCCATTGACTGGACATACGTTTCGTGAATAACAATTGCATTTTAGAATGTTAATGCCATTTTGGTTGTGGTTATTTGAGGTATTCATCATATTTTTTTATATATTATTAATGGATGTGCGTTAGCAATGTCTGTTGATGTTATACACTCATACACAGACACACACACACACACACACACACACACACACACACACACACACACACACACACACACACAC
>NC_069008.1:14402224-14402500 GCF_001194135.2 Octopus bimaculoides | reverse complement strand
ATACACACATATATATATATATATATAAATCCATATAAGTATATATATATATATATATATGTATATATATATGTATGTACGTATGTTTGTGTATGTCTGTGTGGTTTATTATCGGTTAATTGTCCATAAGTGAGACAAAAGCACAGTCGAAAAAAGAAATTGAGTGTTTATAGTTTTATATTGTCGGTTAACTTCCTGACCGGTTACACACCAGACATAACCAGGAATATATATATTTGGAGACGCAATGGCAAAGTGGTTAGGGTAGCGGACTCG
>NC_069008.1:14397798-14402205 GCF_001194135.2 Octopus bimaculoides | reverse complement strand
GTTGGCGACCACTGTTGTACTCTTTGTCAGCGTATCTCCGTTATAAACATTTAGTGAACCTTTTTAACAGCTCCTCGTTATATTAAATTGAAATACTGCATTCCGTGGCATTAAAAAAAACGCGGGAATGTTAGACGCACCTCGATTTCAGCAGCGCGTTTTTAGGGAAAATATCTTTTAATGCAATAAAACATGCAATGTTTAAAATAATCTTGTAGAACATTAGGAAACATTCCGAAAATACTTGATCTCTAGCAGAAAACATTACTGTACTGCTAGTAGTAGTAGTAGTAGTAACAACAGCTGTAGTAATAGTGGTAGTATTAGTAGTAGTAGTAGTAATAGCAACAGCAGCAGTAGTAATAGTGGTAGTATTAGTAGTAGTAGCAACAGCAACAGCAACAGCAGCAGCAGCAACAGTAGTAATAGTGGTAGAAGTAGTGGTAGTAGTAGTAGTAGTAGTAGTAGTAGTAGTAGTAGTAGTAGTAGCAGTGGCAGCAGCAGCAACAGTAGCAACAGCAGTAGTATTAACTGTAGTAGCAACAGCAGCAACAGCAGTAGTAGTAGTAGTAGTAGTAGACGGAGCATGGTGAAAGAGACTATCTGGATTAAAATTAAGCTATGACCATGAGAATCAAGGACAAAATTAACTTGTGGGAGATTCAACTTTGCATAAGGACCCGGAGTGATTTTTTGAGATATAATTTCGGGGAGATGTACTTTTTAGAGGCCGTCAAATGCGGTACTAATGATGTAGATAGTACGACTGTGGTTGGGAAAATTACCCACGGCAAGGACAGAAATGCAGTGTGTGAGTGTTGTAACTGTGTATTAACAGACGTGCTTAAACCTACTTTAACTGGTCATGGGAAATCTTTAAAACAGAAAGAATGCTTTCACTTAGACAAATTGACATATTTATCCATCTATCTCTCCATCTTTTCTGTTCACTGTTCCTGAGAAAGTCGCAGAGGTTGAGTCCTCTGGCACCTCCTCTGTGGGGTCCTTTCAGATGCAACCAGCACTGGATTAACTCATTAAGCAATATAAGCGCAGGCTTGGGGCATCACAGAAATGAAAATAGTTTACGGTACGAAATAAATCTCATTAAACTTGCTAAAATAATATTCGTAATGCCTTAATCTCTACTAAGTATAGAAGCAGAAGTTTTACGTAAAATTAATTTTAATGATATCATCGAAGATTTGGCAATTAAAAAAAAACGAAGGAGAAAACCTTTCAAATGTAAATAAAATGGATGCATACAAAAATAAACATTATTCTCCGTCTTACTGTGAATTTTGTTTCATATAGAAAACTAAAAATTTATTTCATAGTTTACTATCGTTTACATTTTGAATTATTTTTGCGTAAATCCTGAACCATTTACATATATACTTGAGGGCACCGAAATCTTTTAAGTACTTAGGGCCTCTATGGGTCTTCATCCGGCCCTGGATGCAACCGTCATTTAACTTGCCAGCTGGATTCCCAAGCTTAAGCAACTGAGACAATGGATATTATCCAACCATCTCGTTGTTGATCTTTCCCCCACTTAGGTCTCTTGCCAATTGTCTCAGATTGAAGGATCTGTTTTGCGATTTTTTTCCTGCATCATTCTAATCACATGTCTGTAGTACCAGAACTGTGATTTTGCAATGCAGAGAAGTGACAATTCGACCTGAACAGACTTGAACAGACTTGACAGACTTCCTGATCTCCGAGCTCCCCCCCCCCACCACTTGAGTATCGTTACTCCTGACGACCCTTCGGAGGAACACCATTTCGGCCGCTTGTATTCACGATCGTAGTCTTTCATTCATTACCCAACATTCTTGGCCATAAGTGAAGATAGAAACGACAATTGAAATAGGCCCTTTTATCAACTTCCCTTCTGTGGATCTAACGACGGAGCTGGAGCATTGCTGTGCCAACGCCTGCAATCCCAGCATCCAATTCTGCCTCCTACCTGGGTCCAAAATGCAGAAGTGAAAAACACGAAATTAAAAAGAGTGTTTGTTCCCCACCACCACTTGGCAACAGATGTTGCTTTCTTTACGTCGCTACGACTTATCAGTTCGGCAAAAGAGACCAATAGAATGAGTACCAGTCTTATAAGTTAGTCCTGGAGTCGATTTGTTTGACTAAACCCTTCAGTGTGGTGCTCCAGCATGTTCGCGGTCCAATGACTGAGAAAAGTAAAAGGTACAAGATAGTATTGATAGATGAATATATGTCCTGATTATGACTTTAAACTGCATCCGGTTGTGGGGCCCTGGTAAGGGAGTTCTAGGGTTTTGAGGAATGTGGAACTACGTCTTAGCCACTATTGTTCCCGGGTTTACTTGACCTGGGTCCCGGCTATTGGTTAATTAGCATGTCACGGAATTGCCCCCGGAAGAAGGTCACTCACAGTCACTCCAACTGACCCGGGGTAAATGAGACCCTTCAGCTCTTTAGTTGCTAATCTAAGAAAGGGCAACTTCAAACAAGTCCTGCACCCTCATAACTGCTTGGATTGTGGTTTTTGTTATACCGGGCCAATACAAGTTGGAAGGATAGGACGAAAGAGTGGAACGGGCTCTGGACAAACAACGCCCACTATAATGATAAATACCTGTTGCTTGTGGGGTATTTTATTGAGTGTTTAAAAAAGGCTAAAATCCGGAGGGAGGGTGCCGAAGGCAAATATGTACAGTTATTGTTGTTGTTGGCACTCCGTCGCTTACGACGTCGAGGGTCCCAGTTGATCCGATCAACGGAACAGCCTGCTCGTGAAATTAACGTGCAAGTGGTTGAGCACTCCACAGACACGTGTACCCTTACCGTAGTTCTCGGGGATATTCAGCGTGACACAGTGTGACAAGGCTGACCCTTTGAATTACAGGCACAACAGAAACAGGAAGTAAGAGTGAGAGAAAGTTGTGGTGGAAGAGTACAGCAGGGTTCGCCACCATCCCCTGCCGGAGCCTCGTGGAACTTTTAGGTGTTTTCGCTCAATAAACACTCACAACGCCCGGTCTGGGAATCGAAACCGCGATCCTGTGACCGCGAGTCCACTGCCCTAACCACTGGGCCATTGCGCCTCCGTGTACAGTTATATGTAACCAATATCTAGCATCCCCTGCAGTTTCGTAGATGTTGCGAACATACTGACTGGTTTTTTCTTCGTGGCGTCTCCATGAGGAGGCAAGCGTACTCGGGGTTTAGGCACTTGTTTCTGTAAACAGCTCAAGCACAGTAAAGGAGATTAATTTACAGTCTCTGCAATGCTAACGACGGAAAAAAAGGCAAACAACAAACAACGTGTCAGTTTAGTTTTCGATTGATAGATTTAGCTGATTTATCTAACAAGTTACAGCAAAGGAAGTGTTCTTGACGTGTTAAATTACATCGAACAAAAATGCATTAGTCTAATAAAAAAGAAAACGTTATTCTTCCCGTTTTGCGCGAGGTGTAAGCTTACAGCTTTTCTAACTGGAAATCACGTAAATTGTCGAATAAGCAGATACAAACATTACAAAACTAATTTGCGCGTTTGTGGTATTTTCCCTATAAACATCAAGGAATGCAAATATCCTTTGTAAGGTGAATGTCTTTATAAGGCAATTAAACAATTTTTTTAAAACACGAATAACATTGATATAGATAATTGCATTGAATTTGCCGCAGATGGAGCAAATAATGTATGTGGGCAATATAATTGTTATCAGAGTGAGAAATATGAACCTAAATTATTAGGTTTGTGATATAAAAGATTAAATTGTTTTTGGATGTACGTGCGACAGTTTGACTTTATGTTGCCATAAGACGTTCGCTTGCTTGCCTTTTAATTTAACTTCCCAGATATTGGCAATTGCAAACTGGTTGAGTGTTGGCGCTCTTCGTCGAAATGATTAAAAGGACGGTTATTCAATAATGAATGGTAGTAATGCGTGCTATCAAAAAAGCTTGTCAACTTGAGCATGACTCATTAGTGGATCAGAGGGAAATGTATACAAATAATCCTTCAGCAATGGGAAGATCTCAAGATGTACTTTATGTCAGCCGTTGAAAAGAAACTAATTACATAGCGTTTACTCTCGGTAATAAACTTCAAAACGAAACAAATTTTGTCATTTATCTTTTGTTTCGAGTCTCTAAGTGTAGATTTTTAAGCTTCAAATCTAATCTGTTTGAAGTCCTCGACAAATTAAGAAGCCTGAGATCAGGCGAGACAATTCACTTCGTAAGCGATCGAGAATGGCGGATATCGATATTTCGTTGTATTTTGCAGCTCCTCAGCACCATGTACTCTAGTCACCTCGGAACGAATTGCGATCGCTGGTTTGGGGTAGATATACAAATAGCATCTCTCTCTCTCTCTCTCTCTCTCTCTCTCTCTCTCTCTCTATATATATATATATA
>NC_069008.1:14395140-14397033 GCF_001194135.2 Octopus bimaculoides | reverse complement strand
GAGTGCTTTGATGGTTCGTCATGCGTGTCATTCGTGCCAATGTAATCGGCAATTTGGTATATGTGTGTGTGTGTGTGTGTGTGTGTATTCTTTTATTTTTTACTTGTCTAAGTCATTTAACTCGGCCATGCTGGAGTACCGCCTTTAGTAAATCGACACCAGGGCTTATTCTTTGTAAGTCTAGTACTTATTCTATCGGTAACTTTTGCCGAACCGCTAATTTACGGAGACGTAAACACAACACCATAGGTTGTCAAGCGATGTTGGGGGGGGGAATAAACACGCACCCCCCACACACGCACAAATATGACGGGCTTCTTTCAGTTTCCGTGTACCAAATCCACTCACATGAATTTGGTCGGTCCGAGGCTATAGTAGAAAACACTTGCCTAAGGTGCCACGCAGTAAGACTGAACCCGGAACCATGCTGTAGGTAAGCAAGCTACTTACCACAAACAGGTACCTGAAAAGATATGCATCAGGTACGGTCGGATATAAGGAGAGAGAAATGTATATGAACATATATATACATGTATATACACAATATATATACACAAATACGTATATATAGATACATATATCAATATAAATATATACATGTATATACGCATATGTATATATATGCATAGATACACACGTACACATACATATACATGCACATACATATATCGTTGCGCACATACACAGGCATACGCACAGATAAAAAAAAATGTATATAGACATATAGATAAATACACACGCGCGTACACACACATAAATATATATATAGATTTATATAAATATACATACGCAGAGTTATAATTACATATATGTGTATAAATATACATACGCAGAGTTATAATTACATATATGTGTATAAATATACACCGGTACATATAGGTACACATATACATGTACATGCATACACAAACACACACATAGATTCATATACATCTATATTTATACTCACATATATATCCTGAGTGTACAGTGTTACTTTGGCCGAGTACTACGTGTAGGCTATTTATGGTGGTGAAGGTGATGGGTTGTTTCTATTGTTATGGGGGGGATGTGCATTCAGCAGTGGCGGTTTTTTAGTGCAAGTTCGTTATGGGTGTGAGGGTGTTTAGGTGTTTCTACTGTAATGGGTGAATGTCGATTTTCTGGTGTGTAATGCAGCGTGCAATCCTTTCGGATAATTTGTTTATAAGTCTTTCTCTAGTTAGTAAAATGGACAAAGACACTTCAGAGCACAACCCACACTTCATGGGAAGGGGGTTATGGGGTTGTGCGGGTCTTATGATTCCATAGGAAATCCGCCAGTGATGTTGCATGTCTCTTGGCTATTTTGTTGAAGCTTGAGACGAGGTTGCGATATCGATGCTTAAATGCGCCGGCGGTTATACCTATGTACATATACGGGCCTCCTCGAGTGTGCACGGCGCATTTAGATACGAGGTTGCAACTCATGCCAAGGTTACCTCATGGGTATCGTAATTTGCATACTCGCTTAACCTTCAAACTGGTAAAAAGGGATCAACATCTCTTTGTTCCTCATTCATTAATGTTATATCGCTTGAAGAAATGAATCCATGTAAATGATCAACTCGACACCCACAGATATGACGGACTGCATTGTAATCATCCCAGGAATACGGACTGTGGTCTTAAAGAGACATGTGATTTGTAGAAATGTGAGTAGCGAGGCATTAAATGTTTATAAATTTTATCCAAGGATTATTGTTATTACTGTTATATTTAGCCTACATTATATCAGTACAGCTCGGCGCAACCTCGAAAAATTGGTTCGCCAACCAGCATCATTAGACTGTGGCCGGCATAGTGGAATAGGAGCATTATTCGCATATTTAAAACCTTTCCCCATAAACAAATTTTCTCTCTCTCTCTCTCTCT
>NC_069008.1:14393347-14395092 GCF_001194135.2 Octopus bimaculoides | reverse complement strand
TATATATATATATATATATATATATATATATTATTTTGTTTAAAAGAGTTCCAACACTGTCTGTTTTTTATGTTTTATTTATATTCCTGCAGAACCAATGTGGGGTATAGAATATGGAATATACAATATATAATATAATATACAATACGTAATATAAAATAAAATAAAATAAAAATGGATGGCACCATGAAATAAAGTATTGAATGTAGATACTGAGCAGATATGGTGATTAATGATGCATCATTATCTCTCTCTCTCTCTCTCTCTCTCTCTCTCTCTCTCTCTCTCCTCCTCTCTCTCTCACTTTTTCTCTCTCTATCGCTTTCTCTCGCTCTGTGTGTATGTATGTATGTACGTATGTATGTACGTATGTATGTATGTATGTATGTATGTATGTATGTATGTATGTATATGAGAGAGAGAGAGAAATAGACAGACAGACAGACAGATAGATAGATAGATAGATAGATAGATAGATAGTTAGATAGATGAATAGTTAGATAGATAGAAAGGTGTACGAATGCATTTGTACGCGTGTAAGAGCATTTCGTTATATTCATCCACATTTTACGCTGGCTGAGAACGAGTTACACACGCTCCATGTACGGTGTTCATTAGCAATGTGGCGTTTTACGTCACAGGCGATGACGTAATGTCGACGTCATCGGAACACGGCAATGTATATATATATATATATATATATATATATATGAACAAATATACAGGCGAACGAACGAACGATGAAGTCGTTTACGTAGTCAACTCGCTCGCTTGGCCTGCTAGAAATAACAGCCAACGCCTCCCAAAATAGCATCCTAGAATCTATATATATATACTGTGTGTTTGTGTGTGTGTGTGTGTGTGTGTGTGTTTTCAGTAATGCAATTTTTTGATATAGTGTATCTCAAGAACAGGCGGGATGATCGCGACTGGAACACCAGTAAAAGTAGATCTCCTTTAGTAGAGCTGAGCTGAGGTTTAATGGCATCAAAATTAACTACTACTACTACTACTACTACTACTACTACTACTACTACTGCTGCTGCTGCTGCTGTCAAAATTACTCGTTCCAACGTGCAAGCCTCTATGTTGTCACTAGACTTGCATGAAATAACAGCCAAATCTCGTCTAATGTTAATTTGAAATAATCACTAACACTAGCTGCTACTACTACTACTACTACTACTACTACTACTACTACTACTACTACCACTGTTGTTGATGTTACTTAAATTATTCGCCCCAACGTGGAAGCCTTTATGTGATCACTAAATTTGCATGAAATAGCAGTCAGACCTCCTCGAATGTTAATTAAGATTAAAGGAAGATTAGATATTGTGTCTGATTAAGACGAGGAGGGTCACAGTTAGATAAAGCTTCGATCATGCCTCTTACTGGATCTGCGCCGACCCGGGGTTAAACAATGCTAACAGAGAAGAACACGTTGCTTAACTGTAGTCTTAGATACACTTGTGTGGTTGAATGAAAGTGGAAAGAATGGGTCGCAGCTGGAAAGCGCTGGATCACGACTCAAGTGGATCGGGGCCGACCCGGGGCTAAGAAACAACAAAAGAAAAAAACGGCGTCATCATCGCCATCATCATCATCTACACCATCATCAACATTCTCACCATCATTCATCATCATCATTCATCATCATCATTCATCATCATCATCATTCATCATCATCATTCATCATCATTCATCATCATCATCATCATTCATCATCATCATCATTCATCATC
>NC_069008.1:14389350-14390173 GCF_001194135.2 Octopus bimaculoides | reverse complement strand
AGAATAAGTACTAGGTTTACAAAGAATAAGTCCTGGGGTCGATTCGTTCGACTAAAGGCGGTGCTCCAGTATGACCACAGCCAAATGACTGTAACAAATAAAGGAGTCAAAAATAGAAGAAAACTCTACAAAAGCTATCGATTAATACTTCGGTTAAATGTTAAATTGCCTTTCTCTCTCTCTCTTTCTCTTTCTCTTTCGTTCTCTCTCTCTCTCTCTCTCTCTCTCTCCCTCTCTTTCTCTCTCTGTTTATAATAACACAACATAAAACTGCGAGCTGGCAGGATTGTTACTGCATGGGAGAGAATGCTTAGTGGCACTCAACATGAGTTCGAATTCCACTGATGTCGAATTTGTACTTTATCCTTCCGGAGTCGAAAAATAAGTACTAGTTAAGCACCCTACCTGTCTCCGTTATATTCCATTAGCATGCAGCGTGCATTAGGAACACTTTCTTGAGCGGACCGAAGTCTCAGTCTTCGCAACACAAATTCGCATTTAAGGCGGTGAGCTGGCAGAACCGTTAGCACGCCGGGCGAAATGCTTAGCGGTATTTCGTCTGCCGTTACGTTCTGAGTTCAAATTCCGCCGAGGTCGACTTTGCCTTTCATCCTTTCGGGGTCGATTAAATAAGTACCAGTTACACACTGGAGTCGATATAATCGACCTAATCCATTTGTCTGTCCTTGTTTGTCCCCTCTATGGTTAGCCCCTTGTGGGCAGTAAAGAAATAAACGTTAGCACGCCGGGCGAAATGCTTAGCGGTATTTCGTCAGTCTTTACGTTTTGAATTTAAATTTTGCCGAGGTCGACTTTACTTTTT
>NC_069008.1:14385313-14388308 GCF_001194135.2 Octopus bimaculoides | reverse complement strand
CTATTAATTTTGCCTTTAGGTTCTAATCGCTAATAAACCACCCTTTGTATGTATGTACGTATGTGTATATGTATGCTATTTCTTTACTACCCACATGGGGCTACACACAGAGGGGACAAACAAGGACAGACAAACGGATTAAGTCGATTACATCGACCCCAGTGCGTAAATGGTACTTATTTAATCGACCCCGAAAGGATGAAAGGCAAAGTCGACCTCGGCGGAATTTGAACTCAGAACGTAGCGGCAGACGAAATACCGCTAAGCATTTCGCCCGGCATGCTAACGTTTCTGCCAGCTCGCCGCCTTAATATGTGTATATGTATGCGTGTATATATGCACAAACTAAGGGTAGTTACTCGAATGACAAGTAAGAGTATATGAAATATCATACAAGATAAATTTTAGATATATTTAAAGATCACCTGACACAGGAAAAGCAGAAATGGTAGAACAACCGTTTAGTGGTAAAAGGTACTAATTCCAAATGAGCAGCGGAGGTAATCTCCAGTATAAAGAAATTTTCCAGAAGAAACGACTGTCTGATTGCTATGGGACAAGAACACAGATGTGCGCGCGTGTTTCTCCTTCAGCCGGCGTCATCAGCACAGTAGTTGTCCAAACTTGTGAAGTCGTATCCTCTGATGCATGTGTTATAGGCTGTAGTAGAATGGGAGCCTGTTTGCTTTTCTCAATCTCTTCAGCGCTCATCGTCAAGGTCCTTGGTGGCGAAAATTACGAGTGTGTGGGGAATGTGTAATTTAGAACAGTTCACTTGGGGGCGTTTTGCTGCCTGAGGCACAGTGCGGTGTACTTTGAAGTACAGTACTCGAACTCAGGAAAGATAGAGAAACTAAAGAAAGGAAGAGTGCACCTACAGCAGGGGTCTCATCAAGCCTTGATTCTGTTGTTATGTGCCCCCAATATAACCATAGATTTCAGATCACAATTGCCTAATAAACCACCTCAGGGTCCACAAAGAATAAATATTCTAAGGTGATCATACAAAGACATTGGTCCTTCAGACACGAAGGATCAATGTCATACACACACACACATCTCCCACACACCCACCACACATACTGATACACACACCCACACCCACCACACACACTGATACACACACACGTATATTTGTTGTTGGCACTCCGTCGCTTACGACGTCGAGGGTTCCGATCAACGGAACAGCCTGCTCGTGAAATTAACGTGCAGGTGGCTGAGCACTCCACAGACACGTGTACCCTTAACGTAGTTCTCGGGGATATTCAGCGTGACACAGTGTAACAAGGCTGACCCTTTGAATTACAGGCACAACTGAAACAGGAAGTAAGAGTGAGAGAAAGTTGTGGTGAAAGAGTACAGTAGGGTTCGCCACCATCCCCTGCCGGAGCCTTGTGGAGCTTTAGGTGTTTTCGCTCAATAAACACTCACAACGCCCGGTCTGGGAATCGAAACCGCGATCCTATGACCGCAAGTCCGCTGCCCTAACCACTGAGTCATTGCGCCTCCACATAGCCACGCATACACACGCAGGTACATGTGCACTGTTTCCTTATTCTATTAGTGCGCTCCCTCATTGTATTGGCGGTCGTTATGCCAGTGTTGGCCTAATAAGTCACCTCGGACACACAAAGAGCAAAGCTGCTCATCTGGTCAAGGCCAAAAGCATGAAGGGCGAACGTCATGTCCAACCACGGGTGTGTTTATGAACATGTGTGAGATAGCGTGCGCGTGTGTCGTGTGTGTATGCGTGTGTGTGCGCGTGCGCTTGTGTGTGTGTGTGTGTGCGTATGTGTGTGCAATTGTATATGTGTGTGCAATTGTATATGTGTGTGTATGTTTGTGTATGTATGTATGTGTTTGTATGTGTGAGTCTGTGTGTGTGTGTGTGTATGTTGTGTGTATGCTGCGTTTATATGTGTGTGTGTATGTTTGTGTGTGTGTGAGTATGTGTGAGTTTGTGTGTGTGTATGTTGTGCATATATGTGTGTGTATGTTTGTGTGTGTGTTTATGTGTGCATGTGTGCGCGCATGTGGGTATATGAATAGGCACGTGTGTATGTGTATGTGTGCGTATGTTTGTGTATGTTTATGTGTAAATATGTCTGTGTGTGTGTGTGTGTCTGTATGTTTATGCGAGTATGTGTGAGTCTATGTGTATATGTATGTGTATGTGTGTATGTTTATGTGTATATATGTGGCAGAGGGGTGTGTGGATGTGTGGGGGGGGTATGGGTGTGGATGTGCGTGCAGAAACACGTGATTCTTTAGACTTATCTTCTCTGAATGGCTCCAAGCATTGATTGTTCCTTTCAGGCAGGTACTTCTTTTATCGATCTACGTGGTATCGGGTGGCTAAGATACCTTTCTGACATAACACCCAATTTTCTTAGTTTCATTTATTTATTTTTTTTATCAGAGGATGACAAACGGATACACCAATAGACACACACATACACATACACACGCACATGTGTACATACATACATACATACATACTCGCATCCACGCGCGCATGCGTGTTTCTAGACATGTCGGTGCCTGTATTACTCATTGATTAATACATACATAGTGAAGGCGCGTGGCTCAGTGATTAGATTATTCGGTTCACAATCGTAAGGTCGTGAGTTCAATTCCCGGCGACGCGTTGTGCCCTTGAGCAAGACACTTTATTCCACGTTGCTCTGGTCCACTCATCTGGTAAGAATGAGTAGTACCTGTATTTCAAAGGGCCGACCTTGTTACATCCTGTGTCACGCTGAATCTCCCTGAGAACTACGTTAAGGGTACACGTGTCTGTGGAGTGCTCAACCACTTGCACGTTAATTTCACGAGCAAGCTGTTTCGTTGATCAGATCAACTGGAACCCTCGACGTCGTAAGCGACCGAGTGCTGCTTTTTATATATGTATACATTTGTACACGCATATATATATATATATATATATATATATATATATATATATATATATGTGTGTGTGTGTGTGTGTGTGTGT
>NC_069008.1:14384493-14385170 GCF_001194135.2 Octopus bimaculoides | reverse complement strand
TATATATATATATATATATATATATATATATATATATCATATGTATATTTATAATTCACACACATGTAGAAGGTATATATATGAATGCTTAAACGTAGTTATGTATGTATCTGTGTATGTGTGTGTAGACATGTATATAGATATACACGTACACACACATACAGACATATATGTATACGTACACGCGCACACACACACGCATATATGTATACACATACACACACACACACGTGCAGGGTAATACACAACTGCACATAAGTGCACGCATGCGCACTTTTGAAATTAGCAATAATTTGCAAGTCGGGAGTCTACGCAAATAGGCGTGTGTGAAAAAAATAACAAGACTAACAAGAAAATAATACAACACTAATATATCAATATTTCAGCCAGGAAGGCACTACGCATACATACATACATACATAGATACATATATATATATGTATATATATATATGCATATATATACATACATATATATACATGCATACATATATATATACATACATACATATATATACATTTATATACAAACATATATATACATTTATATACATACATACATATATATATATATAAGTATACATAATCCAAATATACATATATATATACATGTCTGTGTGTATACCTATATACGTATATATACATATTCATGTAGATACACACATACACATATATATA
>NC_069008.1:14376964-14381011 GCF_001194135.2 Octopus bimaculoides | reverse complement strand
TATTCTATCGGTCCCTTTTTGCCGAACCGCTAAGTTACGGGGACGTGAACACACCAGCATCGATTGTCAAGCGATGTTGGGGGACAAATACAGACACACACACACACACACACACACATATATATATATATATATATATACATACATACGACGGGCTTCTTTCAGCTTCCGTCTACCAAATCCACTCACAAGGCTTTGGTCGGCTCGAGGCTTTAGTAGAAGACCCTTGCCTAAGGTGCCAAGCAGTGGGTCTGAACCCGGAACCATGCGGTTCGTAAGCAAGCTACTTACCACACAACCACTCAAAATTTTACTATCAAAACTTCAATCAATGCAAGATTTCCCATTCGGATATTTCATACTCTATGTCTCTGACTGTCACGTACGTCGCGCTAGAATGGTATTTCTGCTATCGAAATGCAATAACGGTCGGCGTGCTACATGTCAGCTGATACAATTATAGATGTTTTCGATCTAGTTTGGATTCTTTGCCATCAAATTTGAATTCTTTACAATCAAATTTGATGGCAAGGAATCCAAACTAGATCGAAAACCTCTATAAAATGTTTTAATCGTTCATGAAACAGTAATTTCAGCTTGAAAGGCTAAGTCGGTCATGGCGGAATTTAAACTCAGAACGTACAGACGGACGAAATATCGCAAAGTATTTTCCCAGGCGTGCTAACGATTCAGTCAGCTCGTCGCAGGAGGGGCTAAGTCGATTACATCAACCCCAGTGCATAACTGGTACTTATTTTATCGATCTAGGTAGGATGAAGGGCAACGTCGACTTCAGTGGGATTCGAATTCAGAATGTAACGACGGACGAAATGCCGCAAAACATTTTGCCTGGTGTGCTAACGATTCTGCCGGCTTCTGTAAGAAGAGGTATATATTGATTTCAAATTATGGCACAAGGCCAGCATTTTCGAGAGCGAGGTAAGTCGATTACATCAACCCCAACACTCAACTGATACTTATTTTATCGACCCTGGAGGATGAAAGGCAAAGTAGCATTTGAACTTAGAATGTAATGACAGACAGAATCCCCGTAAGCATTTTGGGGTCTAATGCAGAATCGCACCTCTCCTTGAAAAATGCATCTCTTTGAAAATTTTTTTTTTTCGGATTCCTACGGTTAGATGTTGGAGATTATGAATATGCAAAAAAACAATTTTTTCAATTTCGACCCCTCCGCCCCCAATTTAAAATTTTGATTTTACTTACTTTAAGGAGATCGTAGCGAAATGACGAACATGTGCAAATCGAAATTAAATACAGGCAAAAACATTAAAGTGAAAAGAATTTGCGTTTTATTTGTGTTTACCTTAAATAATCGTAAATAATAATTTAATGTAAATTAAATATACACCATTTTATGAGAAACAAACATTAATGTTTAATAATTAATGTTATAAAGTTTAATGAGGGGCTCGAATTTCACCCCCGTCCTCCACTGCAAGACGAAGGTCTTGGCATGTTCTCTCCATCTGCCACGGCCCGATGTGGGGGCCTTGAATTTGAACCTGAAACCATACTGTTTGATTAACCTACTTAGCTACACTAGTTGGACATGGTTTGGAAGAGGGATGCAGATTTCTTTTTTATATTCATACCCAGGACTAGTTAAATCGATTACAATAGAAACTCCAAATACATATATTTCTGGAAAACGAGACTGCGAAGTACTGGAAACGTCGAATATGAATTTCAGAACATATTTGTTTCAAATTTTAGCAGCAATAAATAAATAAGTAGACAAAGATGAAAATACGATAAGTCTCAAATGAAAACGATAAAACTTAAACATAGTGGTGTATTTAATAAGACATGTTTGAAAGAATAGCTGTCCCTCCTTTACATACACACATACACTCACATTTGCACACACGCACATCCGTACACAGACACATTAGCACACACACACATTCGCACACATACATTCATACACGGACACAATAACACACACACACACACACACATTCGCACACACGTATTCGCACATATACACACATACAACAAACGCACATTCACACGCATTCGCACACACAGACATATATATGTATGTCTATGTATGTATGTATGTATGTATGTATGTATGTATGTATGTATGTATGCATGTGTGTATGTATGTATGTATGTATGTATGAATGTATGTATGTATGTATGTAATGTATGTATGTATGTACGCATGTATGTATGTGTGCGCATGTATGTATGTATGTTTGTCCGTACGTATGCATGGATGCATGTACGAACGTATATATGTATGTGTATATATATATATATATATATATATATATATATATATATAAATATGTATGTGTTTGTATGTATGTATGTATGTACGTACGTATGTATGCATGTATACATGCAGGTAAGTACGTATGTATGTATGTATGTATGTATGTATGTATGTATATGTGTATGAGCGTGCATGCGTACATGCGTGTGTGCTTACATTCTATTAGGTCTTCACTGGGACATCCCACCAGTACTCCTTTTTATTAAGAGTGTCTATGGCTTCTACCATACTGTGGGTTCTTATTTCTTTGTCCTCAGGGTTATCCCTCCAACGGATTTCGTTATAGTGTGTCCTCGCTACAACATCATGTCTCGTCAGTAAATAATACCGTGATGGCATTTTCGGCCAACTGCGTATGATGTGGGTGATATCTTCAGTGTTAACTCCACAATGTCTGCATCGGTTATCATATTTTACGGCTTATCCTGCATTTCTGTCCCTATTGTGTATTAGGTATTTGGTTGATATTTCCTGTTCCTGGATTGCAAACGCATACCCTTCAAAGTGAGAGGTAGTAATCCGGCTATTCGCCCATAATAGACTACTCTGATGATCAATGTTAATATCATCTCCGAGATTTCTAGTAACATGTCCATGCATGGTCTTCTGCCCATATACACTCATCCTTTCATCCGATGATACATGGCGGTAGAGTCGTGCGACTTCTTGGTCATGTATTTAAGGTTATCAGACAAGGAATGCTGCTCAAGGAGCTGCTTTCCAAGTCTTATGATGCTATCAGCCTCTTGTATGCAAACTTGGTCAAGGGATGCACTTCGACACTTGATGGTTAATAGATGTTGACGAAGTGATGTGATACGACATTCAAAGGCATTCTGTCTGTCTCTCTGTATGTATGTATGTATGTATGTATGTATGTATCCTTTTTAAGTAAACGGTTATAACTTTACGTACGTTTCCTATTTTTTCCTATATTCAGATTGCTGGGCATGATTTCAGGGAAATTTGGTTATCATTTCTAGCAGCTAAAAATGACTGTCGTTTTATCGTTGTTGTTGTTGTTGTTGTTGATGATGATGTGCTGTTATTGTTGTACAAGCTACTTGCGGTGAGGGAATGGGACGCCGCGGAAAAGGGAGTTCAGAAACGAAGTTCAATGGAAATATCATAAATAATAAATGCTTCTTTGGCTTAAGAGCTTTCAGTGTATGTCACACTTGACTAAACACATAAATAAGTATTCTAAAGTGTTTAGGCAGGGAAGTTACGCTCGGCTGATTGCATTACATATGCTCTCTCTCTCTCTCTCACTCTTTCTCTCTCATCTCCCTACCTTATATAATGTGTGAATGCATATGTTTGCATGTGTTCGTCTATCTGTCTAACTAGCTAACTGTCTGTCTGTTTGTTGCTCTCCTTTCTCTCTCTCTCTCTCTCTCTCTCTCTCTCTCTCTCTCTCTCTCTCTCTCTCTCTCTCTTTCTTTCTCTCTCTCTCTCTCTCTCATATACATACATACATGCATATATATATTCTTTTACTTGTTTCAGTTATTTGACTGCGGCCACGCTGGAGCACCGCCTTTAGTCGAGCAAATCCACCCCAGGACTTATTCTTTGTAAGTCTAGTATTTATTCTATCGGACTCTTTTGCCTAACCGCTAAGTTACGGGGACGTAAACACACCAGCATCGGTTGTCAAGCGATGTTGGGGGGACAAACACAGACACACAAAACACACACATATATATATACATATACATATTATACAACGGGCTTCTTTC
>NC_069008.1:14371701-14373849 GCF_001194135.2 Octopus bimaculoides | reverse complement strand
ATAGATAGATAGATAGATAGATAGATAGATAGATAGATAGATAGATAGATAGATAGATAGATAGATAGAGACAGGTAGAAAGATAGATAGATAGATAGATAGATAGATAGATAGATAGATAGATAGGTAGATAGACAAAAAGACAGATGGACAGACAGACAGACGGACGGATAAGCAGAAGGAATGATAGATAGATAGATAGATAGAGAGAGAGAGAGAGAGAGAGAGAGAGAGGGGGGGGGGAGAGAGAGAGAACGGAATGGAAAAGGTATGGAATTACCCTATACATGGCATGTAATCCAAACTGAACCTTGTTATTACATTTCTATAATGTCTGTAATGCAATGAACTGAACTGAAATGATGCAATAGCAGGCACTGGCTCTCATGGCTTCTGATCTTAACTAATTCGAAGTGTTCATATATGTCGATGTTGTCTGTGTGTTAAAGGACTACAGTAAATATTCTGTTCAATACCAGAGATTTGCTTGTCAGTTGTTTGTCCTTTACCATTTGAGCATGTCCCTTGGTGGCTGACGACATGTGCATCTCTGATCACAAGCAGGAGTAGTGGGGAAGCATCCTTGTCATGTGTTGAGAGGGATTCATTAGGACTTGAATAATTTACTCCTGGAAACATAGGTGTTTCGTTCATCATCTTTAAACAACCCTTATTCAAGGATCTTTTGAGTTGGATGGGTTACTCGACCTGAAGATAATTCTAACAGGGTCCCACCTGCAATTTCATGCGTTGTTTATATTGATATGAGGTTGTCATGTCGTGCACATACGGCTGTGATGTATGTGCCTGGTGTACCCTTATCAGACGGGTAGTCACGATGGGTATACTCTTTACTCTTTTACTTGTTTCAGTCATTTGACTGCGGCCATGCTAGAGCACCGCCTTTAGTCGAGCAAATCGACTCCCGGACTTATTCTTTGTAAGCCTAGTACTTATTCTATCGGTCTCTTTTGCCGAACCACTTAGTCACGGGGACATAAACATACCAGCATCGGTTGTTAAGCGATTCTAGGGAGACAAACACAGACACACAAACATATACATACACACATACTTATATATATATATATATATATACATACATACGACGGGTTTCTTTCAGTTTCCGTCTACCAAATCTACTCACAAGTCTTTGGTCGGCTCGAGGCTATAGTAGAAGACACTTGCCCAAGGTGCCACGCAGTGGGACTGAATCCAGAACCATGTGGTTGGTAAGCAAGCTACTTACCACACAGCCACTCCTGCGCCTACGATATATTGGACCTTCGTATATTTGCACCCCAGCATCACTTTGTTGGTGTGTACTATACTCTCACTCAATTAAAACAGTAATAGTAACGGTGTCCAATTAAGGCAGAGGTTCAGCAGTTTCAAAGGAAAGGGTCTTGTCTATACCATTGAATCCAGTACTTGATTGGTCCTTCATTTCATTGGTTCCGAATAAATGAAAGACAAAGTTCATCTGGGTGGGATTTGAACCCAGAATGTAGCGAGCAGGAACAAAAGATACAAAATATTTTCCCCCGCTCGCTGATGTTTTACATCCTGTATGGCAATGCTTTAAACAACTATAAAGTTATTCGGAAAAAGATAAGGCTGAAATACAGCACTCATAAAACGGAGTTTATATATGTGATAAATTTATGCTTTCATACTTTATTCCTATAAACTACCATAACATACAATCATTTTTCCACTTTGAAATATCTATCAATAAGTGTACGGTGAAACATACTAAGTTTTCTTATTCCACAAAATATACTGGTAAAGCAGAGACGCATCTTATGCAAGAGCGCCCCCTGCACGCCGGCAAATACAGTAAATGATGGATGTATTAGTACATCGATACCATGTTCTCTTTTAATGTTAGTTATTTCGCCCATAATTTGCCATGTTGGGTAGAGAACGCCTGTGGAATCGTCAGTACTGTAACGTAAAATGTCACGACGATTATATTGTTATCCATCTCTTATCTTTTGCCGAACCGCTAATTTACGGGGACGGAAATATATCTACACAGGTTGGGACAAAAACTGACAGGGGTCAAACAAAGCACAATTACAAACACTTTATATGTGTGTGTGTGTGTGTGTGTGTGTGTGTGTGTGTGTGTGTGTGTGTGTGTGT
>NC_069008.1:14370781-14371226 GCF_001194135.2 Octopus bimaculoides | reverse complement strand
ATATATATATATATATATATATATACATATATTCTGTCTTTATGTCTGTTACCATCTACATGCCGAAACCAGCGAACCAATCATCATGAAACTTTGCATTCATGTTATGCTAACATCCAGTTCAATAATAAGCTAGTTGGATTTCAATAAAGACTATAATATGCGCCATGGTGGAGTGGGGTGCAAATTATAGGATAAAATGAGAAGCGTACAAAGGGTATTAGTCTGAAAGAAATGTAGTAAGGGAAGTGAGCGTGATTGATAGCAGAGAAGGGGAGAACAGCGTTGTGTAAGCGACAAATATGGAGTGGCAATGGAATGTTAAATTCAATACTGCTGCCACATACACACGACACTGCATACGTACTTTCGTAAATACATAGATGCATGCACACACACACACACACACACACACACACACACACACACACACACACACACACAC
>NC_069008.1:14366095-14368586 GCF_001194135.2 Octopus bimaculoides | reverse complement strand
CATTCAAATTAATCGGAATGCGAGGAAGCGTCTTTTCGAGCATTCAAATTTGTTTCGGAGCAATCAATTTAACACTTCGAGCAATCAAATTATCTCCATGGCTGTTTTGGTTGTATCTTGTGATCATTGTTAGCATAATCATGTGTTTTCATCCATTGTTTATGCTTTAAGCATTCTATCGTGTCCATGTCTTTTCAGTGTATACTTTTATTTTTGCATAGATACATGTATTTATTGTTAAAGACTTCATGAAATCACATTCCAACCATTTCAATCTTTTTTAAGAAACTCACAATTACAACAAATTCTCATTTTCTTTGATTTTGAATACATTATGTTGTGATATGAGTTCTTCCTTTCAATAATGATGGGAAAAGTATATCTTTCTTTGATTCTGCATTTTGTCTTTCATCGGAGAAAGGGTGCTATGTGCACTAAGATAATTATTGATTTACTGTCTTGATAAGGAGAGTTCGTTTGAGAGGATTTAGCCGACGTTTTCCTGGCAGTCGAGGCATCTCTGGAGGTAGGTCTGGGTGTATTTATACCAACGAACAAAATTTTCTGGAGTGATAACATCAATGTTACGCCTTGCGACCTGTTATATGACATATTCTCGCTATTCTTCCATGGTCATGCCGGCTTCTTCTGCAGCAGTCCGGTCACCAACCCTTCGCTGCACCTCAGCTCGTGCGAGGTTCCGCTTGACAGTCGCCTTAAAGGCAGAATGAGCCATTTCCGTACAATTTAAAAAAGGCGAGTAGGGAGGCAGGAGTTTCAGACTGATCCGTGGGTCGGCGTCAGCTGGAAGCTCAGCACGAACATGTGGCCGCGTGTTGCCGTAGATCAAGTAGGCGGATTCATCCGCTGGGAACAAGTCGGCGCACGCTCGAACTGTTTCCGTCAAGAACTCGAAAGAGTTCCGTGTAACGGTATCGCTCGCAAAGGAGTGGTGAACCAGGCCGATTTCTCCGGACACCATGACAGTGACGTTGCAGTTTTTCCCACGGTGACAAAAGACCGACTGATCCATACGTTGTATCCACATTCATCAATGAATACGATATGGCCGACGACTTCCTCTTCCATGAACCAATTGCGCGTACCCTATAACGCGTTTCCTGAGTTCTTGGGGGGCATCTCTTGCATCTGGGACGTCTTCGGTCAACTTCATAGTTATCAACATTCCAGCTAGAACTCGTGAGATTACAAACACGGAAACAGGGGGATTTCTGGGCAATGCTGCCTCTAAGTCCTTCTTCATCTGTTGAAGGGTTGCGAGTGGGTTGGCATCAATAATCGCATTTCCTCATCAACTTTAACGTGGGGGACAGCTCCTCTGAACGCCTCCCGGACCATATGTAGGTCGCAAGTATGGATCGGGCTGTATTCCTTTTGATGCCAAGTGTGTCTGCCAGTTTTAGATAATCAGTTTGGTACTCCTGGAAGGTGTCAACCAGCCTTGTCCTATGTTCATCCGATATACGCATGTACCTTACACGTGGCTCCATTATTACAAGTTGGTGTAAGAGAAAGGGATATAAAATGCGACTGATACCGAATGTTGCAATGGAAAAGACTTTTATGGACATAAGAATCACGTAAGTTATTTCTTCTTTGTAGCTATAGCAACATAATAAAATTGCGTCTGATCCCTCCAGCTGAATCAGAAGGAAAGAAACAAAAGTTAGCAAAAGAAAGAAAGACGGCCATATGTAAGTATGTACATATACGTATGGATGTATGCATATATAATTTATATTATCGTCTGTCTTGTGGCTATGGCGAAAGAGGTTTGGTGAACGTCACTGAAAAGGCGGAAGATTGGCACTTTCCTCATCGGCCACGCCCTCATCAACATTTTCAGATTTCACGAGGAAAGAAAAGTGAAGGCACGGAGACGGAGATGCTATGTCCTGGTAAAATTGTTGAAAGTTGGGGGGATTGTAGCGAGAACGGCCTGTGTAAACGGACTTACTTTAAACGTGCGCGTGCAGGATGAAATTCACGGGGGAAAGAAGAGCACTTTCCATTGTGCATCAGGTAAGCAGGGTACCTCGGGATATGTGGGGTTTCTTAGTTGCTCTGGTTGGAGGCCCAACTTTCCATGTCTTTTTCAGGGCTTAGAAAAACTGAAGAACCACTGCAATAAGAGTGTGCATCTGAGAGGGGAATGTGTTGAATAAAATCATAATGAACTGATCCTTTCTGTATTTTCTTTTACCCAGAACCAAGAAATCTTCAGTACCTCACACGTATGTAACTTCTTATTGTTCCTTTTGTTTTGTGTGCGACCCTTTTGGCCAATTAAAAAGAATCATCATCATCATCATCATCATCATCATCATCGACTTAACCCCTCCCACCAAATTCCAGGCCTTGTGCCTATAATAGAAAGGATTATTATTATTATTATTATTATTATTATTATTATTATTATTATTATTATTATTAATTTAAGGCAGCGAGCTGGCAGAATCATTAGCATGCC
>NC_069008.1:14362921-14365864 GCF_001194135.2 Octopus bimaculoides | reverse complement strand
CCTTGTGCCTATAATAGGAAGGATTATTATTATTATTATTATTATTATTATTATAATTATTATTATTATTAGTAGTAGTAGTAGTAGTAGTAGTAGTAGTAGTAGTAGTAGTAGTAGTAGTATGAACTTTTCTACTTTCAGTTTTGTTTCCTTTTCTTCTCGACACCAGGTTAAAGAAACTCGCTGTATACATTTATAGTCTATTAAACTAAACACGTTAAATTGTTAGTTTTCAAAATGAAATGAAATTCTGTGGAGAAAAAAAATATACACTTGGTTGTAATCGTCCTAGCAGCGATAATGTTCTTCTTAATATGTGTGTCCTATTATTTAAAACAATGTTTTTCACTTTTCGCTGGGATGGTAAGCCAGGGATCAGTCTCAAATATTTTTCAGTTCCTTTTTTTTATCATTCCAAGTGCTCCTACAATCACTGGAATCGTAACTGCCCTGAGATGCCATATTCTTTCTATTTCAGTGAGCAAATCTTTATGTTTACTGAGCTTGTCAAATTCTTTTGTCGAGATGTTATGATCACAAGGAAAACTCATATCAATCAATAAACAGACTTTATAAATTTGGCCTTTTACAACAACATCCGGTTTATTTGCTTTTATTATTATTATTATTATTATTATTATTATTATTATTATTGTTGTTGTAGTTGTTGTTTTTGTTGTTGTTGTTATTATTCAGTAGTCTTGTTTTTATCACGTGCTTTCACTGCATTACCGAACGCAGCTCTGTGTGCCTTGGGTATGTGCTGTGGTTTGCTGTGTTGCTCTTATGGTTACTGTATTGAAAGTGTTTTGCGTAGGATGTGTGCGGTGCCCAGTAGTGCAATTTTCTGTATGATATATATATTTGTAAGTCCTGGTGTTTTTGTTATGTATTTGTCTGAATATTTTTTTTATCATATCTAATGCGCCCACTATGATAAAAATTGTTTCTGATTTTAGATTCCACATTCGAGTTACCTCTATTTCCAGGTCTTTATATTTTGAAAGTTTTTCCATTTCTTTTAGAGAAACATTGTCATCTATTGGTATTGATACATCGACTAGAAAGCATTTTTTTCCTTCATGATCTTTGACAACTATATCTGGTCTATTTGCCTTACTTTCTCTATCTGTGTGTATTGGCATATCCCAGAGTATGGTTGCTTTCTCATTTTCTGTGACCTTTTCTAGCATGTACCTTTACCATCTTTTTTCCGTTGTTATTCCATAGTGTTGGCATAGCTTCCAGTGTATGTAGGTCCCAGCTCTGTCGTGTCTGTGAATATATTCCTTCTTAGCCAGGACTGGGCAGCCAGAAATAATACAATTCTGCAGTTACTTGTTATGTTTCTTTTCCGCCCAGGTGTTGATAGCTTCAATCTTATTCCGACCGTTTAATTATTATTATTATTATTATTATTATTATTATTATTATTATTATTATTATTATTATTATCATCATTATTATTATTATTGAGTGAGAGAGCAGTGCATGCCATCAAAGTGACACTGGGGTAAAATATACAAGCCCAGTATTCCCATCATGACTACCCGTCTGATAAGGGTACACCAGGCACATAAATCACAACCACATGTGATGAAATGGTGATCTCATATCAAGATGAACAGCGCATGAGCTTGCAGGTAGGGCCCAGTTAGAATTTCCTTCCGGTCGAGTAGCCCATCCCACAAGCGAAATCTTTTTCCCACGTGTTCCGGACCCCAGTAATGAACTCATTTGCATACAACCAATCAGAGTTCACCGTTTCCTCTATCCATCTGTTCAAATCTTTAGGGATCGTTCCTAATGCACCTGTAAGAACGACCGTGCGAACCCAAAAGGAGAGGTATTAGAAAAACACTATCACGTGACCTTATTAAGGGCTGTGATTGGTCAGTTTGCGTTCTGGCGGGAACGGTACGAAGTGGTTGCCGCTTCAAATAATAATCAGTCACGTGATGACAGGGAAATATGTTTTCCACTACGCCCGCGCTTGTTTATATAAAATAGTGAGAAGATGGCTTGTTTGTATATTATGGCGATAGGTAGTTTCACTACACACCTATAACTACAGGGGTACAATTTACCCGCACTTTCCATAGTCTCTCTAACTCAATGGCTACACCCTGGTTCTTGGCTATGTTCTCTATACCGTTCATATTGACTTTCTCATCATTTGGAACTGTAACTCAATTATCTGGCGCTTTCTATTCTCTTTTTCTACTTCTACTAGATCAGGCTTTCTAACTTCTATTACTACTGTTATTATTGTTAACGTTTTCTGTTGCACTGCGGGACACTCCCTTTATGTGCAGTGGACTTGGGATTACAACGATTCCAGAACCTTCTCACAGTATCTCTCTTTCCGTCATTCATCCCTTCCCTCCTTCCTTCAAGTGGTACCAATCAGCATTGAGGATACTGTATCATATCCGGGTCATTTGGGTGAACGCTGTAACACATTTCAAGCCTCTTCACCAATACAGCTTCATCCCCAGCGAGGTCCGGCTTTTATCACTCCAACCTTACAGGAGCCGTTTCGTTTCGCTTTCCCCTATCTCGCTCTCGGTTTTCAGTTTTATCTTACGTACGCCTGCCAAATGAAACATTTTCTCTCCAGCTCATCAGTAACCACTTTGCTATCTTTCATGCGTTAGCAGGCGCAATGGCCCAGTGGTTAGGGCAGCGGACTCGCGGTCATAGGATCGCGGTTTCGATTCCCAGACCGGGCGTTGTGAGTGTTTATTGAGCGAAAACACCTAAAGCTCCACGAGGCTCCGGCAGGGGATGGTGGCGAACCCTGCTGTACTCTTTCACCACAACTTTCTCTCACTCTTACTTCCTGTTTCTGTTGTGCCTGTAATTCAAAGGGTCAGCCTTGTTACACGCTGAATATCCCCGAGAACTACGTTAAGGGTACACGTGTCTGTGGAGTGCTCAGCC
>NC_069008.1:14361560-14362299 GCF_001194135.2 Octopus bimaculoides | reverse complement strand
ATATACATTTATATATTCGTTTTGTAAGATTCTTGATGTGAATTCGTGTGTTGAAACCGATATTGTTGTATTTGGGGATGGTCATCTTGCCAGTTTAGCCAATGAAAACACATGCTCTATATATTTGGTGTTCACTTGCTTCAGGTTTATTTTATATTAGTTTTATTTCGGCCAGAGTTCTTTCGTCACACTTCTGTGACCTCATCAGTGGTTCTTAGCATTCTTCTTTCTTTTTTGTGTCTCTCCTTACTAACGACCTGCCATTTCGTATTCCTAGGAATATCTTATAAGCTTTTATATTTCCAAGAATACACAATGGAAGATCGTTTGTAAGGAGTGACACAAAAAAGAAAGAAGAAAGCAAAGGGCCACTGATGAGGTCATAGACGTGTGGCGAAAGAACTCTGGCCAAAATATGATTAATATAAAAAAGCTACGGCAGGTAAATACCAAATATATAGAGCGTGTGTTTTTCATTGGCTAAACTGGCAACATGACCATCCCAAATATATACATATATAATACAAAGAATATATGTGCATGTATACACACATATATGTACATACTTACTTCTACATGTGTATATAGATGCATATCAGGGTACAGGACGTTAGAACAATGAACTACAGACAACGGAACGAACACATAGGAAAACAGATAGCCACTTGGAATTAATCCTTCGTCAGCTGCCTCTATTCTAACTAGACGTTTCGAAGATATATATATATATATATATATA
>NC_069008.1:14357307-14357644 GCF_001194135.2 Octopus bimaculoides | reverse complement strand
AAACACCGAACCGACCTGCCTGAGATGCTACCACAACGACGAAACCGTTCCGCACGCACTCGTGCAGTGTCCACATATCTCAGAGTTGGGGACCTCTGTCAAACGGCTAACCCTAACCCTAGTCAGCGTTACATTTTCTCTCCCTTTTGGGAATTCAAATTGTTAAAAAAAAACGTCACCTTGTTATCTATTAGTGTGCATGACCCCTAAAACGTCACTTTTTCGATTCCTTCTGATCGATTGCGAAAAAGAAAAATTCTACATTGTATTGTCCCCTCTGAGTCAAGCCTTGTGTGGCTAAATGAATCTCTCTCTCTCTCTCTCTCTCTCTATATAT
>NC_069008.1:14353654-14354951 GCF_001194135.2 Octopus bimaculoides | reverse complement strand
GCCCGAGGCTATAGTAGACGACAGTTGCCACGCAGTGGGACTAAATCCGGAACCATGTGGTTTGGGAAGGAAGCCTCCCTGTGTGTATATATATGTATATATATATGTGTATATATATGTGTGTATATATATGTGTGTATATATATATATATATATATATATATATATATATAGGTGTGCGTGTGTGTGGGTATGTGTTTATGTATGTATACACCGACACACATATATACGGACAGAATATATGTAGTGTAAACGTACATTGATATACGCACGTATACACACATATATACACACGAGTGCACACGTATACGTACATTAATTTCAAAATCTCGCTGCTGCCCCCCCCCTTCTGCAACCCCCCTTCCGCTCATCCCCGACGCCGCTCCCGCCATGCACATCACGCACAACTCCTCTCTTTATCGATCTGCCCTGCTTTCGAACAGATCCTGTTCGGCACTAAAACCACATCATCATCCCCTTATGCAAACAAACAGCCACATGTTAATTATCACTAATCGTTATGTCTGTGTGCCGTAATCAATTTATCTTTGTAGAATATTCAATCGATAAACCAGCCATCGAGAGACTCTCCAGGTCAAGGAGGTGGGGGGGGGTCATCCCTCAATCGTAGTCGATTTTTATTTTTTTCCTTTTTTGCCTGTATTGAAATTTGAACCGGCTCACTTACAAAGTTGTCTAAAGCTCACATGAGAAAAAAAAGGTGTGGGAGAAGAAAGAAGAAAAAAAGCGCTTTTAAGCCTTAAGAGCAAAATATTAACTGAACATAAGTAACATACCTATAAATTTATATAATTAAAGATTAATGATTTTTATGTTTTACTATGTGCTTTTTAATGATTTTTACAAATTCAGGGTTTATGTTTCTTTTTTTGTTCTTTTTTTTTTACATGCATGAACCGTTCACTGTTGGGACTAAAAAGTTTTCCCGACTTCTGAGCCCTTACGTGGGTCTCCCGATTTGCTAGATTTATCAGGTTAATCTACCGCAAATCGCACATACACAAACACCTGCTCTCCCTCTCTGTTTTTTTTCCCTTCCTCCACCCTCTATCTCTGATTCTCTCTCATGCAATTACACACGCACGCGCGCTCGTGCATATCGATTTTATATACCATGCATTCTGTGAACATTAGCGGCGTTAGTTAAAGGTTTCCTGCGAATCAACCGCTGCACTTGGCCGAAAGAAAAAAAAAATGCACCTCGCGCCATGTGATGTACATATATATGCATACATACATGTGCATACATACATGTGCATACATACATGTGCATACA
>NC_069008.1:14353146-14353554 GCF_001194135.2 Octopus bimaculoides | reverse complement strand
ATATATATATATATATATACACACTGTGCAAGCAACATGAAATATGTAAACAAACGAGTCAAATACGTAAGCAACGAGAGAAAAATGGAAAAGAGGACAAGTAGATATAGAGAAGGGACCCTTCATCAGTTGTCGGCCATCTATCTACTCCTCATTTCGCCCATTCATATACATACATACATACATACATTTGTATATACATGTATACACATGTGTGCGCGCGCGCCACATGCATAGATACATAGAATGAGAGAAGAAGAAGAAGAAGAAGAAGAAGAAGAAGAAGAAGAAGAAGAAGAAGAAGAAGAAGAAGAAGAAAAAGAAGAAGAAGAAGAAGTATAGGAAGGAGAAGAAGAAGAAAAAGAAGAAGAAGAGGAAGAAGAGGAAGAAAAAGAAGAAGAAGAAGAA
>NC_069008.1:14351017-14352931 GCF_001194135.2 Octopus bimaculoides | reverse complement strand
AGAAGAGGAAGAGGAAGAAGAAGAAGAAGAAAAAGAAGAAGAAGAAGAAGAAGAAGAAGAAGAAGAAGAAGAAGAAGAAGAAGAAGAAGAAGAAGAAGAACGAGGAGGAGGAGGAGGAGGAGAATGAGGTAAGTGAATTTGAGTGAGAAAGAGAATTTGAGAGTTGGGAGTGAATCTGAACTCACGTCTCCTCTTTGACCTTTATGGATTATAAGGCCAAGCGTCTAAATTCATTGCTGATTTTTAACCAGCAGTAAATTTAGATTGGAAACTATAAATAACATTCTTTGAAATGATCGGATTAAATTGAAGAACGATGGCCACTGTTAGCTGTAGGTATCATTACATGTTGTTCTTTGGACGCTTTTAACCTTTTTTAGCCAGGACGATTAACGCCATGCAAGGGTGTGTTCTTCGGGGTTCAATGTTCTTGGGGTGCTGAGGTGGCCCGGAAAAATAGGGTCAATGAATAAATTTCCCTTCTTGTATAATACCGATTCATGAGGGTCAGTTTCCCGATCTCCATGGTGTTATATATTCCTCACCTGGACAGGACGACGGTCCGTCGCAGAATTACTCATTTTTGCCAGGTGAGTGGACTGGAACCAGGGCTGCGGAGTCGAAGCAAAAAATTTCGACTCCGACTTCTCTACTATTGGCACCTCCGACTCTGACTCCGGCTTCTCTACTATCGGCACTTCCGACTCCGACTTCAGCTTCTTTACTATTGGCACCTCCAACTCCGACTCCGATTTCTCTACTATTGGCACCTCCGACTCCGACTCCGACTTCTCTACTATTGGCACCTCCGACTCTGACTCCGACTTCTCTACTATCGGCACCTCCGACTCCGACTTCAGCTTCTTTACTATTGGCACATCCGACTCCGATACCGACTTCTCCTCCGACTCCGGCTTCTCTACTAGTGACACCTCCGACTCCGACTCCGATTCCTCTACTATTGGCACCTCCGACTCCGACTCCGACTCCTCTACTATTGGCACATCCGACTCCGATACCGACTTCTCCACCGACTTCTCCACCGACTCCGGCTTCTCTACTAGTGACACCTCCGATTCCTCTACTATTGGCACCTCCGACTCCGACTCCAACTTCTCTACTATTGGCACCCCCGACTCCGACTCCGACTTTCCTACTATTGGCACCTCTGACTCCGACACCGACTCCTCTTTATGTAATCAAGTGATTGCAGTCTACATATCTGATAAAGCATACGTATACGCTTGTACTTTGAGTAGGCCCCTAGGTTATAACTGGTATATATTGAAGAATAAAGACATTTTGAGTCGGAGGAACCGAAACCACAATCTTAAGATCTTCAGTCAAATACCCTAAGCACTAAACCACGTGCCTCAGTGTCAGTGACGTCACGAGAACAGCCGAAGGGCGTTGCTGGAAGAGAGAAGCGATGGAGGTCATGTGAGCGGAAGAAGGGCATCCCCCCCACCTTTGGGACTGTTGCACGAGACGGACATGGTGGCCGCATGAGTGCCGTTAAGTTCTGGCCAGAGATTATGGGAGTAGGGCTTGACAACCGATGCTGGTGTGTTTACGTCCCCGTAATCTAGCGGTTCGGCAAAAAGAACCGATAGAATAAGTACAAGGCTTACAAAGAATAACTCCTGGGGTCGATTTGCTCGACTAAAGGCAGTGCTCCAGCATGGCCACAGTCAAATGACTAAAACAAGTAAAAGAGTAAAAGAGTAGATATAGGGTATGAAAGGTATTGATGTCAGGAAGACCCAAAAGATATCGGGTAAGCGCTAAGTAAGGGCTATCGATAGATAATGGTTAAGGTCCAGGTTCGATAATAATACGAGTGGGGAGTCCAACGTGGGTCATGTATTTGTATGCATATATATATATACATATATATATATATATATATATATA
>NC_069008.1:14349427-14350232 GCF_001194135.2 Octopus bimaculoides | reverse complement strand
GTTGTCAAGCGATGTTGGGGGGACAAACACAGACACAAACATACACACATACATATATACGACGGGCTTCTTACAGTTTCCATCTACCAAATCCACTCACAAGGCTTTGGTCGGTCCGAGGCTATAGTAGAAGACACTTGCCTAAGGTGCCACGCAGTGGGACTGAACCCGGAACCATGTGGTTGGTAAGCAAGCTACTTACCACACAGCCACTCCTTTTACTTGTTTCAGTCATTTGACTGCGGCATGCTGGAGCATGGCCCATTACGAGACGCGCTGTATATCGGAAAACATTGAAGATAATTTTTCGCTAGGCGGACCACTGAGAAAGTTCCGTAAGTCGTAGGCTTCCTCATAGCTGAAATAGTTCCCCATAGTATGAAATAATGTAGCTTATATACGAGTAAATATGGTAATTTAACTCCGTGAGCATTAAAACGCTAAAGCTCAAACGTCTGGTCTTTCGAGCTTTCTATATCATGGCTCGAAGGGGAATAAACGACATACAATCTCTCCCCACCTCTATTTTTTATTGCATTCCTTACCAACCATATTACTGGAATTGGAGTATTCAAATAAAAAGAAAAAAGACTTTTGCAAAGTCGATGTGGCCTCAGCATGGCCGCTGAATGAAATAAATGGAAAATATGCTCGTGAGAAGATGCGCGCATCGATTTTATAAACAGGCAGTGGGATGGAATGTTCACAAGACAGACAGGCAGACAGATAGACGAAGAGACAAATTAGTTGTTAGAAGAGAGTTATCAATAGTCATAACTAGAGAGAGAGAGAGAGAGAGAGAGAG
>NC_069008.1:14347856-14349417 GCF_001194135.2 Octopus bimaculoides | reverse complement strand
GAGGGAGAGAGAGAGAGGGAGAGAGAGAGAGAGAAAGAGAGAGAAAGAGAGAGGGAGAGAGAGAGAGAGATGTAGATAGATAGAGAGTCAGATTGTTAGATTGATAAACAAGCGCTCAAATAGGCTGACAGATGGATGAATAAGCAAAGGGGGGATAAAAATAAGTAGACGTAGATAGAAAGATAGATAGATAGATAGATAGATAGATGGACGGGTGGATGGAGATTGGATGGATGGATGGATGGGTGGGTGGACGGATAAGCAGATAGATTGACAGACAGACAGACAGACAGATAGATAAGCAGACCGATAGATGGATGGCTAGATAGATAGATAGATAGATAGATAGATAGATAGATAGATAGATAGATTGATTGATTGATTGATTGATTGACAGATAGTTAGATAGACAAACAAATAAGCAGATAGATATCTAGATAGATAGATAGACAGACAGACAGACAGACAGACAGACAGATAGATAGATAGATAGATAGATAGATAGATAGATAGATAGATGGATGAGTAAACTACCCATTCGACAGTAAACAAGATAGCTAGATAGGCAGATATACTCGTCACGAGATAAATAGATAAGTGAAATAATCGGCTTATTTCATGAATATTATCGATAAACATGAAATAAATCACCTAATCTGATTGGCTTGTTTTTAGATTATCGATATATGCGTACGTGTAAGCTAGGTATTGCTGTGTGGTTAACATGTTAGCTTGGTAAACACGCAGTTCCGGGTTTGATCGCACAGCCAGAGCCGTTTCAGTAGGATTATAAGCTCCCAGGCAAATGAATACGCTGTGCCTGGGAGTAATTATTGGTAGCAAATCACAGTATACTTAGATTAGCATTGGGTCCCTAGATCCTTGTGACCCACGAGCAAGTACCCAGCTTGCACATGCCTAGGAGACCTTAAAAAGCTTAACTTTGACTCAAATTCACTTATATGCTCGTTTGAACATACTTTCGTGCGGTCTGTATTGATGAGATCTATACCAAAATGCTCTTCGAGATGAAGAAAAGAAAATAAGAAAAAAAAAATGGTTTAATACTCTTATGGGGGAATACAACGAGGCGAAATTATGTGAAATTATCAAATTTACATTTTAACGTGTTGGCATAAAAACTATTTCCTTGTTTATGTAGAGGGTTACACAGAGATGACGGGTTTTTTTCTTTTTAGCCTCATGCATCCTGAATATCCATGAATTAAATAGACGTAGTAAAGATTGTTTGCCAACATAACATGGCAGTCCTGGTTTAAGACTAATGTTGCTGTAATTTAGCCTCAGGAGACATCGTCTCCAGTTGGTTTTACGACACGATCTGTGTCCTTATATCTGTGTCCTTATATCATGTTGTGAGATTTAAAAATAGTAATTTTAAAAAAATAGACGTAGTTAAAAACTCGTAAACTTGTTTTGTGAGACGGATTTAAGGATTAGAGTGGATGCTAATATTGGTTTCCAGTTTTGGCATAAGGTCAGCAATTTTGGGGAAGGGAAAATCGATTACATGGACCCCAGTACTCAACTGGTACCTATT
>NC_069008.1:14346149-14347314 GCF_001194135.2 Octopus bimaculoides | reverse complement strand
ACACACACACACACACACACACACACACACACACACACACACACACACACATACATATATATATATACACACACAAATGTTTACTATCTTTGTTACGGACATTAATAATAATGACAATTGTAGCAATGTCTCGTTCTCGAACTCGACGGGCAAATTACAAGATGACCACCGAACTTAAGATCTTTAGCGAAACACCACTTTCCGTATGGATGTACCTGATGTCACCCAGACTGCAAAATAGATGCAACACAACATGATGCACAGAATCCCACCCCTAAGGAATAGTAGTAGCATGGGTCGAAGCGATCGCCGTACAAACTGAAGACCAATACCAAATCCATCTTCTGGTTACTTAATCAATCAATCAATCATTATTATTATTATTATTATTATTATTATTATTATTATTATTATTATTATTATTATTATTATTATATAACCACTTGATAATTTTTTTTATTGACAGGCTTGATTGATGTTCGATGAGAATTGATTCCTAAACTAACGCATCACCTTATTGTCTTTGCTCCCAGCGTCTCTGAAGAGCGCTTTTCTTTATTATAATGAGGCGTTACGCAATAGCAGATTTTTTTTATGTTTTCGAATAAAACCCAATAGTTAGCCGGCCCAAACATCGCTAATACTTAATCCAGCTTACAGTAAAAATGGACAATCAGATCTTTCGCCGCCGCTCATTAACATAATCTTCGCTTCACTATAGAGCTTATTGAAATATCTTCTACCTTTCATCTTTTGTCTTTCACTTTCATCTTTTTATCTTCAGTGATTTGGACTACGGCCATGTTGGAGATACTGCCTCGAAAGTTTTAGACGAACGAATCGATCCTAGTACACTTTTTTTTTTCTTTTTTGAAATTTGGTGTTGATTTTACTGAGATGTAAGCAAACCATCACCGTTTGTGAAGCTGTGATGGAGGACGAATACAAACACGAAGACACACATGTTCACACACACACACACACACACGCGCGCGCGCGCGCGACGGGATTCCACTTAGTTTCTGTCTACCGAATTCATTCACAAGACATCTGTCGGCCTGGGGCTACACTTGAAGATATTTGCCCAGCATCGGTCTTCAAGTGGTGGTGGAGGACAAAAACAAACACACAGACACACATGCACACATGTATGTATGTATGTATG
>NC_069008.1:14343609-14345936 GCF_001194135.2 Octopus bimaculoides | reverse complement strand
GGACGAATACAAACACGAAGACACACATGTTCACACACACACACACACACACACACGCGCGCGCGCGCGCGCGCGCGACGGGATTCCACTTAGTTTCTGTCTACCGAATTCATTCACAAGACATCTGTCGGCCTGGGGCTACACTTGAAGATATTTGCCCAGCATCGGTCTTCAAGTGGTGGTGGAGGACAAAAACAAACACACAGACACACATGCACACATGTATGTATGTATGTATGGATGGATGGATGGATGGATGGATGCATGTATGTATGTCTCTTTTCTTCCTTTGTAGAAGGAACTGGTTTCTAACAAAGATACAAAGCTCCATCTTTGGAATGCAGACAATAAAAATAATGTCTCATTCGAAACCTTGGAAAAGTCTTGCATATTTTTACTGTTCTGCTTACAGATTGTATTTGTAATGTGTGAATCAGTTGATCGACCCCGGCAGCATTTGAACTCAGAACGTACAGACACACGAAATGCCGCTAAGCATTTTATCCGGCGTGCCAGCAATTCCGCCAGCTCACCGCTTTTGGTGCCTTTAAATATTCTATGCCTTAATGCAGTAAAAACTTTGCTTTCTTGAATAATTGGCACTCCGTCACTTGCGACGACGTAGGGTTTCAGTTGATCCGATCAACGGAAAGGCTTGCTCGTGAAATTAATGTGCAAGTGGCTGAACATTCCACGGACACGCGTACCCTTAAAGCAGCTCTCGGGGAGATTCAGCGTGACACAGAGTGTGACAAGGCTGGCCCTTTGAAATACAGGTACTACTCATTTTTGCCAGCTGAGTGGACTGGAGCAACGTGAAATGAAGTGTCTTGCTCAAGGACACAACGCGTCGCCGGGAATCGAACTCACGACCTTACGATTGTGAGCCGAATAATCTAATCACTAAGAACGCACCTTCACTTTCTTGAATATGTGCTGTTGAAACTGGAATGCGAGTTATATACCCGTTGGCCTTTTATGCAATAGAATATATATTTTCATTCTTTCATTTTGTTTCAGTCATTTGACCATGGCCATGCTGGAGCACCGCTTTTTAATTGAAGAAATCGACCCCTGCACGTATTCTTTGTTAGCCTAGTACACAGACACACGAATACACACACACACACACACATATATATATATATATATATATATAGGGAGAATTCACAAAAAAAAAAAGACGAAGACAGGTGGTGTAGACAACAAACAGATGTATTAGTTTAACGCTTGGGAAGTGAAAAAGTCTTTAACGTTTCGAGCCTACGCTCTTCCACTGAAAGGAACACAGAAAGAAACAAGGAGAGAAAATAAAGAATGTGTAGTGGCTAGCGATCCATCATATATGACAATCTTCTTTCAGTTTCGTCTAGGAAATCCACTCACAAGGCTGCCACGCAGTGGAACTGAGCCCATAACCATGTGGTTGGGAAGCAAGTTTCTTACCACACAGCCACTCTTGCGCTTATTGTTGAAGATACTGGTAGAAGTCGTTAAGTATGCAGATTTTTATATGAATTTAAGGTAGAACCTATCATGATCCCTAGGACCCATAAAACCTGAAGTTAATCCAGATTTCACTTTTTTTTAATTCTAGGCATAAGGCCTGAGATTATGGAGGAGGGGCCAGTCGATTAGATCGACCCCAGCACGAAACTGGTATTTGATTTATCGACCCCAAAAAGATGAAAACAAAGTCAACCTCGACGGAATTTGAACTCAGAACATAAAGACAGACGAAATACCGCTAAGCATTTCGCCCGGCGTGGCGTATAAATGACTGAAATTACAACATCCCACCCTAACTGGACGGGTTGCTAGTTCATCGAAGAGTTAACTCACCACCTATTGCTGGATGATCATCGTCAATGATGTGTCCAGGTTCATCACAGAACAGTGCAGGTCTGTCCGGGTTCGGTCTCACTGCGTGACAGCTTGGGCAAGTGTCTTCTACTGTAACCTCGGGCCAGCCAAAGTCTTGTAAGTGGATTTGGTAGACGGAAACTCAGAGTAGCCTGTCGTATATATACGATAGGGTACTGAAAAGTATCCGGCTTTGGGTAAAACAATACAGGAGCATCAGCTAATTCCTATCACTATTCCCATCATGGTTCCACAAACTAATTACAGCGGTCCTTTAGTTTTTCTAAGCCCTGTAAAAGAACTGAGCCTCCAGCCAGGTCTTTCGTGATACCCTTAAAGCCGGGAACTTTTCAGCACTCCCTCGTATTTGTGTGTGTGTGTGTGTGTGTGTGTGTGTGTGTGTGTGTGTGAGTGTGTCCCACCATCGCTTGACAACCATTGTTGGTGTGTTTATGTCCATGTAA
>NC_069008.1:14342526-14343143 GCF_001194135.2 Octopus bimaculoides | reverse complement strand
CTCTCGCTCCTACGCTCGCTCTAATTTACTTTCTCTTTCCCTTTACCACTTCCTCTCTCCTTCTGCATCCCTTTTCTCACATAACCGCTCTTGTTATTTCCCTTCAACAAACTCTTACCTTCCCTCTATTGTCCTATCTTACTCCCCCACCACTTCTTTCTGTGACTCTACCCTCTCTCTTCTCTTTTACTGTTTCATCTCTCTCTCTCTCTCACTCTCTGTCTCTCTCTCATCCTAAACCTCTCGCTACTTAATATATCGATTACGCCACCTGTTCCTCCTACCCCCACTCCCTTCATTTCTTTTTACTTCCATTGCTCACTGCTGTTCTGTAACTGCCTGTCTGTTCTTAGTAATCTTTCTTTTGTTCTATCCATCCATCTATCTATCTATCTATCTATCTATCTATCTATCTATCTATCTAGTAGAAGCAACAGAGTGACTCAAGGTCCGAGAGTTTCGTGCGCTGGCTGTGCAGAAAGGCGCAGGAGTGGCTGTGTGGTAAATAGCTTGCTTACCGACCACATGGTCCCGGGTTCAGTCCCACTGGAACCTTGGAACCTTGGGTTTCTACTATAGCCTCGAGCCGACCAAAGCCTTGTGAGTGGATTTGGTAG
>NC_069008.1:14342077-14342516 GCF_001194135.2 Octopus bimaculoides | reverse complement strand
ACGTATTAATATTCTTTTCTCTCGTGTGTGTGTGGAGAGAGAGAGGGGGGAGAGAGTGTATATGTATATAAAATATTCCACCTGTTTCTCGATTATCTCCCCTGTTTTCTCTCCGTACATACACACTCTCTCACAAACATCTTACTTCCCCACCAACCTCTCCTATTTATCTTTGTCGCCGATGATTCGAATCTCTCTCCGTTATCAACCTCCCCTTTCCACTTCTTTCTCTCCCATCTCTCTTTCTCTCTCTCTCTCTCTTTTTATCTCTCTTTTCTCTCTCGCTCTCTCTCGCTCCTACGCTCGCTCTAATTTACTTTCTCTTTCCCTTTACCACTTCCTCTCTCCTTCTGCATCCCTTTTCTCACATAACCGCTCTTGTTATTTCCCTTCAACAAACTCTTACCTTCCCTCTATTGTCCTATCTTACTCCCCCACC
>NC_069008.1:14336232-14338898 GCF_001194135.2 Octopus bimaculoides | reverse complement strand
CCTTTCTGGTTAATAAAGAAAATATTATTATTATTATTATTATTATTATTATTATTATTATTATCATTATTATTATTATTATTATTATTATTATTGCCTTTGCACAGCTTCTAACGCTGGAGATGTACTACGGTGTCTGTTGTTCACTACCAGTGAACTAAGGTAACACCTCTTATTTTTCGAGCACGTTCCGGAGTATTCAAGCGGTTCCAAGCAGTGCTGTTTTCTGCAAGTGCTCCACCCATTATTGCAGCCCCTATTTGTTCCACGTACTTCTCGAAAATTTTGTTCACTGTTCTCAGGGCTCCGACGATTATTGGTGCTACTACTGCTACCTTTTCCAGTTTCGTTCTATGACATTTCAGGCTGGAAAGGAATCGGGTTCTTCTAGTAGACTGCATATTTGCAGTTTTTTCGGACCCTATTTTGTTAGTTCTACTTAGTTAATATCTGGGAAAATCGTTGGTGTTGCCCTTAACATTAGGGATAAGCGCAACGTTATTTGTGAAGTAGATATTCAGGACATTTTGACCCCTCTTTGGGAGGAACGCTATTTGTTTCATGAATACCATGTTAATAAGGTCAAGCAGTGATTCTACCTGCCATTGCAATGACATACCTGAGAGGAGGTGTACTTCAGGCCATTTGACATTAGGGGGAGGTTGAAGTCTTCGAGAGGAAGTACGTGAATATTGTCACCGAGGTTGGTTAATGCTTTTTCAGTCTTTTTGAGCTCTATTTGAATGAGACACCATGGTTTGGAGCATCTGGTGATCAACATGTGGTACATATTACCATTCTGATCTATTTAATGTGAACCATCAGTATGTCACAAACCGAGTTTGTGTGTGACAGCCAGACAACAGACGTGACCTCCTCCCAGATGCACATCGCAACTCCACAACGATTTCTTTCTCACCTGTCAGTTCGAAATACAATATACTTCAGTATGTATATCTCAGCATCTCCCATGTCAGTGATCAGATGTGTTTCTGTTAGTTCCACGCATATTGGTTTCAAATTTTAGCACAAAGCCAGCAATTTCAAGGGAAGGAAGTAAGTCGATTAGATCGACCTCAGCATTCAACTGGTACTTATTTTATCAACCCCGAAAAGATGAAACACAAAGTCGACCTTGGTGGAATTTGAACTCAGAACGTAAAGACGGACGAAATGCCGCTAAGCTTTTAGTTCGACCTATTAACGATTTTGCCAGTTCGTCGCCTTTAATCGACCTTGGTGGTATTTGAACTCAGAACGTAAAGACGGACGAAATGTCGCTACGTATTTTGCCCAGTGTGTTAACGATTCTGCCAGCTCGCCGCCTTAGCGCCATTCAGGTCGGAAAGTGTGCTGGTGGGAGGTCACAAGGTTCCCTGTGCTGGTGGGAGGTCACAAGGTTCTCTGGTGTGTAACAAGAACAGGGGTTTTCAAACTGTGGTCCCCGGACCACAGGGGGTCCGCAAGGACAAGAAAGAGGGTCCGTGGACTGCAAATACTTTTTATGGGCAATTTGATTTTATATATGTTTTTTAATCGAAATCTTTTAATTGACAATAAACCTATTTGTTAAATACTGTTAAATAAATAAATGTAAAAATATATGTTATTTTAAGGAAATATTTATGTATAAATTTCATAAGCGTTTATAAGGGGGTCCTTAAGGTAAAGCCTGAAATATAAAGGGGTCCGCAAGTCAAAAAGTTTGAAAACCCCTGAACAAGAACACTGGTGTGACATATGGGGATGTCAGCACTAGTGGGTGGCACTTTTACAGGGGTGGCACTTTTACAGGGGCGGCACATTTACAGGGGCGGCACTTTTCATCCTGTTGTAGGCTATAAGCCACAATAGATTATATTGAAATAGTACGGTATGCGATAATTCCTGATATTATATATATATAAAAAAGACTACTGGAAATGCACGACTTTTGAGTCTGCTTTTGGGGTCCTGGGACGGTAAACGAAAGGGCCGCCTCGGGTAGCACACACTCTAGCTACACCAATGGATGTCAGTTGGGGCCAATGGTGTGTTACTTTCGGAGGCGTCACGGGTGGTCACCTTCGATCTTTCGTTGTATGCGGCTCTGACGGACGCTGCTATGCCTTTCTCTGACTCAGTCTTTATTGTAGCCAGATCAGCTGCCTTATGATCCTCTGTGCCATATCCCAAAATGTCCACCGTTCGGCCGCAGCCGTCAGCATATGTCCAAGATGGAGGCCGAGTGTGTTGTGAACTGGTCTTGTTGGTTCTGATGGAAGTCCGTGACTATCTTATAGTCATGCTTGTATATATATGCTTATCTCTCTTTCCGCCTCTCTCTCTCTCCCACTCTCTCTGTATGTGTGTGCGCGTGTGCGTGCGTATATGTATATATCTTCTATAAATATCTGTTTGTAAGTATCTATACTTACAAGTACATTTTCATATATGCATGTATATAAATTTATGTACGTTGCATATACATACATACATAAATACATATATACATACATGCATACATACATACGTATATATATATATATTTACACATACATACATACATATACATATGTATACACAGACACACACACACACAGACACACACACAGAGACACACACACACACATATATATATATAAATATAAATATGTATGTATGTATGCATATATATATGTATATGT
>NC_069008.1:14333132-14336222 GCF_001194135.2 Octopus bimaculoides | reverse complement strand
ATATATATATATATATATACATGTATATATATATACATATATATATACATGTATATATATATACATACACACACTTGCAATAATGTGTGACTCTCATCTTTCTCTCTCTCTCTCTCTCTCTCTCTCTCTCTCTCCCTTTCTTTGTGCGCGCGCGTGTGTGTGTGTGTGTATGATCACGCACACGCTTTCACATACATCTACATTTCTCGTCGTTAATCTCATCTCGCAACTCTTTCTCTATCTTACATTATTATCTCCCCCTTTTCCCGTCCTTTCTTCACCTGATTTTTTCCTCCATTTTCAACTCGCACTCGTTCGCTCGCTCGCTCTTCTAACCATCATTTCTCTTCTCTCGTAACATCTCTCACACCTTCTCCATCATTTCCCACCTGTTTCTCTTCCTATCCATCCTCGTATTTTCCCCTCTCTCTCTCACTTTTTCTCTCCTCTCTTCCATAATACCATCTCAACTACTTCCTCAACTTCCGTATCTTGAATCCATCCCTCTCACTATCTCACACTACTCCTCCTTAAACTTCATTTCTCGAAGTCTCTCTTTTCTTCTTCCGTAATGTTCTGTAACTCCTATTAGATTTTCTAATTTCACTTCTCCCCTCTTTCAACTTCTCTCATTTTCTCGCCCTCTTCCCTTATATATCTCTTACAATGTCAGCTGCTCTCTCTCTCTCTCTCTCCCAGCCTGTAGGGATATTTAACATATATATATATATATATATATATATATATATATATATATATATATATATATATATATATATATATATATATATATATATATATATGCATGTTGTCTTTTATCTTCTCTCTATCTCGTTTTCTCTTTCATTCAACTTTATTTGCTATCAATATCAGTCGCTTTTATTTAATAGTACATCACTCCTTATGTATCCAAATTCGCAAATACCTGTCATTGATCTATTTGAGTTACTCCCCTTAGCTCATTCTATTTATTCATCTGACTATTCGAATTATACTGGTGTAAAAAAAAAATTAACTCTTGTTTTCTTCTGTATTTGGAAGTCTTTCCTTTGTCAATGAATCACGCAGGCTTAAGTAAACAAATACTATGCTGATGAGGTGTAATAGCCCGAAACATGTCTATAGTTGCCCCTTATCTATGATGTTCAGACTTTCCTTCCCCTAAGAGTGATCACCTCTTAATTATTTCGAAATCACAAGAAAGCGGCGAGCTGGCAGAAATCGTCGGCGCGTCGGTCAAGATGCTTAGCGGCATTTCTTCCACAGCTTTACGACTAATTTCAAATTCCGCCGAGATCAACTTTGCCTGTCATCCTTTCGGGATCGATAAAATAAGTACCAGTTAAGCGCTGGGGGTCGATGTAATCACCTGCCCCTCATCCAACAAATTTCAAGTCTCGAGCCAATGGCAGAAAAAAAAAGGAAAGAAATAATTCTTGAAATCATCTCCCCTTGTCACTATCAACTGCCGCTAGGAATTTTTTTCTTCGACCAAGGGGGAAATTTCAAATAAAGAATTGTTTCGTTTTTAGTGCATTACATTCAGTATAACACCTTCCTCTATCTAATTAAAAATTCATGCCATTGTTCCATCAGAGTTACTTCCCTTAGCTTACCTCTTTTTTTAAAATAATACTTTTAACATATTCTTATGCCATCTCTCTCTCTTTCTCTCTTACCTAATAATCTCCATTGCTTTATCCGTTCCTCTCTCAATGTGAACCAGCCGTCCATATTTCTTCGTCTTCTTCCTTTATGAAATGTTCTCTCCTGCAAACTGTTTGACTTGTTTTTGTCTTTCTAAATCCTAACGAGTCGCATTCGTTCTCTTTAACCGTCTCTCTTTCTCCCTCCACACCTCTCTCTCTTCCTCTCTTCCTCTCTCTTTCTCCAATCTATCTATCTATCTATCTATCTATCTATCTATCTATCTATCTATCTATCTATCTATCTATCTATCTCTAAAGCTCTCTCTCTCTCTCTCTTTCACCCTCTCTCAGTCTAAACTGGCTCTGTCTCTCGATATCACTCTAAGCCTTTAGCTTCTATTTCTCACTCCCTCATGTTCTCTCTCTCTCTCACTCTTTCTAAACCTCCATAGCTTGTTCTCTCTCTCTCTCACTCTCTCCTCTCTCCCTCTCCCTTTTCCTCTCTCAACCACTGCACCCTACTCTATGCTTTTTCCTTTTCTTCCTCACTCTCCCCCCCACTCTCTCTCTCGCATTATCATTTCCTCGTCTGTTGCTTCTCTCAATCAGCCTTCCTCTCCAGTTAATAAAGTCGATTACTCTCCAGTGCTCTCACCAAACTGTAACGCTGTCCTCATTCTCTCTCCTTCTCTCCCCACTCTCCCTCTCTTTCTTCGTCTCTGCTATTCTATTCCTCACCCCCTACCTACTCAAGTTGTCTGTCATTCGCTTTATCTAATACTCTCTCTCTCCCTCTGTCTACTACTTCTAAGCTATCTATCTTCTCTAAATTTACTCTCTCTCTATAAACATCACCCGTTTACTCTTCGCCATCTGTTGAAGTCGCAGCTAACGTCGCATACTCTTTCTCAAACACACACGCACCACTAACACAAATACATTTGCTCTCTCTCTCCTTTCTCTCTCTCTCTCTCCTTTTGTTTCTCTCTCTCTCTCTCCTTTTGTTTCTCTCTCTCTCTCTCCTTTTGTTTCTCTCTCTCTCTCTCTCTCTCGATCTCCTTCTCACACTCTCTTGCTCTCCAGTGCCTCTCTCTCTCCTTTCTCTCTCTCTCCTTTCTCTCTCTCTCTCTCTCTCTCTCTCCTTTCTCTCTCTCCTTTCTCTCTCTCTCTCTCTCTCCTCTTCCTCTCCTTTTGTTTCTCTCTCTCTCCCTCTCTCTCTCGATCTCCTTCTCACACTCTCTTGCTCTCCAGTGCCTCTCTCTCTCCTTTCTCTCTCTCTCTCTTCCTCTCCTTTTGTTTCTCTCTCTCTCTCTCGATCTCCTTCTCACATTCTCTTGCTCTCCAGTGCCTCTCTCTCTCCTTTCTCTCTCTCTCTCTCTCCTTTCTCTCTCTCTCTCTCCTTTCTCTCTCTCTCTCTCTCTCCTTTCTCTCTCTCTCTCTC
>NC_069008.1:14330966-14332860 GCF_001194135.2 Octopus bimaculoides | reverse complement strand
CCTCTCTCTCTCCTTTCTCTCTCTCTCTCTCTCCTTTCTCTCTCTCTCTCTCCTTTCTCTCTCTCTCTCTCTCCTTTCTCTCTCTCTCCCTCTCTCTCTCCCTCTCTCTCTCGATCTCCTTCTCACACTCTCTTGCTCTCCAGTGCCTCTCTCTCTCCTTTCTCTCTCTCTCCTTTCTCTCTCTCTCCTTTCTCTCTCTCTCCTTGCTCTCTCCCTCCTTTCTCTCTCTCTCTCCTTTCTCTCTCTCTCTCTCTCCTTTTGTTTCTCTTTCTCTTTCGATCTCCTTCTCACACTCTCTCGCTCTCCAGTGCCTCTTACTCTCCAGTGCCTCTTACTCTCCAGTTAAACCAGTCTAACTCCATCGCTAACCTCGTCACAACTCTAACTACTTTCCTCTTAATCTATTACTTACTTTCTATTTATTTACCAATACCTTCGACTCGTCGTCCTCCTCCTCCTCTCTCCGTGTCGCAAGTCCGACATTTTGACTCCTTCTCGCTACATCTGTCTCTCTTTCATTTTTAATCTCTCCACTTCCTCTTCCCCTTTCCTTCACAACGCTCGCTTATTCTTTCACTGCGTAGCATCTCGAGTGCAGCTCACTCTCTCTCTCTCCCTTTCTCTCTCTCTCTCCCTTTCTCTCTCTCTCTCCCTTTCTCTTTCTCTCTCTCTTTCTCTCCCTATTTCTCTCTCTCTAATAAGCTCTCCGTCTTCTTCGTCCCCTTCGCTCGCTTTCTCTTTTACTTTTTTTCTCCACATGTTACCCCTTTCCCCCAATATATTCCCTCAATCTATCTACCCCTTTACCTGTTTCTTTCTCCCCTCTTCCTCTCTCTATTAATTCCCCCCCCCCGTTTCTCCTTCTCCTCTTCTTTCACATTTCTCGCTTACGCTTTCACCCTTTCTCCACGTTGTAACTCCAACACATTTCCTTAATCTATCTACCTTTCTCCCTCCTGCATTGCCTCTCTCTCTATCAAAACTCCCCTTCCTCTTTCTTCTACAACACTTACTTTCTCTTTCCCCCCTTTCCCCATATGTACCACCTCCAGTCTATTTCTTTAATCTATCTACCTCTTACTCTCGCTTTCTCTCTATCTCTCACTCTATCAATCTTACCTCCCCCCCGTCTTATCTACAAGTCTCACTCTTTCACCCTTTACTCATACGGCACCTCCGATACATTCCCCAGTCTCTTTCTCTCCTTATTAATTTTCTCCCACCTCTCTCCCTTTTCTTTATCACTCTTACTCTTTCTAAATCGTAACCCGTCGCTTTCTCTTTACTCTTTACTCAGCTCTAATCCCCCACCAACCAACCAACCAACCAACCAACCAATCCGCCATTTCTCTCTCTTTCTCTCTCTGTATATATATATATATATATCTCCCTTTCAATAAACTACACGCTCCTTTTTCTCTTTCGTACACTATATTTCTTTTCCCTTTTTTTACTTCGATATCTCCATTCATTCATTGTTTCTCGCTGTCTTTCTCTTACACTCTATTTCTCATATAGCTATGTTTTTTCTCTCTCTCAATGTCTGTCAGTCTCACGTTCTCTCTTTATAAATATGTATCCTTTCTCCTTTCTCTCTCTCCCCCTATATATATATATGTGCATATATGTGTGTGTGTGTGTGTGTGTGTATTTCTCCATAAATCACTCTCCGTTTCATCGAACTTCATCAAATCGAGCAGCCAGCCAGCCAGCCAACCAGCCAACAATCTAACTCACCATCCGACCAACCATCCAACCATCCACCCAATCTATCTGTTTATCAAACTCTCGCTTTCATTCAAACATTCACTCTCTTTCCCTCTCCCCCTCTCTCTCTCTAAATATATATATATATATATATATATATATATATATATATATATATATATATATA
>NC_069008.1:14325859-14329966 GCF_001194135.2 Octopus bimaculoides | reverse complement strand
ATATTTTCCCCACTCTTCCACCGCCGTCGCCTCCACCCTCCCACCCTTAATCTTCCCCACCACCACGACCACCAAAATACCCTTCATCTCACGACCACCACCCCGTTTCATTCAGGTGGGATCTCTCTGACATTATTATTATTATTACATTCATTATTTTTATTGTTATCATTACTATTATTATTATTATTATTATTATTATTATTATTATTATTATTGCTGTTATTATTATTGTTATTACCGTTTTCCCCACTTATTGTTTTTTCGGTGGAGGCACCTGTTTCCCCACCACACATTTTTCTACATCTCTGTCTTTCTCCATCAAAAGACACCTCGGCGGCGTCACAACAGGGATAATTTAACAGCAACGACGAATTACAAGGAAACATCAACAAGTCCTTTTCAAGGGTGTCCTCTTTATTTTTCCTACCATTAAGTAACACCGTCATAAAATAACACCATCATCGTCATCACATCCTCATCATCCTCATCCTCATCACCATCATCATCATCATTATCCCCGTCTTCATCATCATCTGCCTCTAAAGGAACACGCGCGCGCACACACGTACATATATACACTATATATATATATCATATATATATAGATACAGATATATAATATTGGAAGATATATATGTGTATATATGAGGAGCTATTTATTGTATACGATAACAACATGCTTTGTCTCCTGTTACTTGGAAATGTGGATAAAATCTTAAAAGAGGATTGACACATTTTTACCTTCATATATATATATTATATATATGTAAAATCGTCACTGTTGTATATAATAGAAAAATTATATTTGGAGAAAAAGATACAATTATTACTAATTGACCACTCTATCTACCAATCTAGCAAGCAAGCAAGCAACCAAGCAACCAACCAAGCAAGCAACTAACCAACCAATTTCTTCTGCTCTTTGGATATATATATATATATAAATATACACACGTATATATATGCATACTTATGTGTGTATATGTGGAAAAAAATCATCTTTCTCTTTGCCAATTCTTATGAACGGAATGTCGTAGCAATTTCACCTTTTGTTGTGTGATTACACACATGCACACGCATACACACACATCTATACATACACCTACACACACCTATACACCATATACATGTACGTGTACGCATACACACCACGCATACACAGACACAAGCAGAAATACATTTACAAACAGATGTATTTTTCCTACATTTCCACCATATAGCGCACACAACGACCTCTTGATCATCATACATACACGCCAGAAATTACAATTCGACAACGCACCACCACTTCTTAAGCTACAACGTCAAAAGCAACCACCACCACCACCACCACCACCACCACAACAACAAATTCATTCACCACCATCGACATCATCACCATCAACACCACCACCACCACCACCGTCCCCACATGAATACCATCCGCTGTTATTGTTAGCTCTACTACCACCAACACCACCGCCACCATCAACACCAGTACAGCTTGCACCATTACCACCAAAATCAACACCACTACGACATCGTCACCCACTACAAGTACAACATCAACAACTGCAGCCTATACAACAAACACCGTCATTGCAACAACAACAACAACAACCACCACAACCACCTCCAATAACAACAACAACAAAACTAGTATCATCATCATCATCATCACTGCAAGAACAACAACCACAACGACCACCAACACCAACACAACCAATACTACAATTAGCATTACCACCACCACCACCACCACCACCGACATCATCATCTTCATCACTACAGCAACAAAACCATCAAGTACATCATCACCATTATCATCAACATCACCTCCATCATCATCATCATGACCCACATGATTTACAAAGCTTCAGTCGGCCATGTATTCTATCAAAAACACCTGCATCACGAACAGTAACTACATCAACCCTAGCCACAGCCACTATCGAAACCACATCAAATATAACCACAACCACAAACACGACCGCAAGCTTTTATGACCAAAATAGCATACAAACAAAACGAAACGAAACCAATAAGATAGCCCACTTATTATCAATACCCATAGCTAAGACAAAGGAAACTGTAGCAACGTAGCTTCTTCCCCAACATGGATGGAAATTTGTCTGGTTAAATTCTGAGTGTAATAATAAAAAATAATAAAGCGGGGGATTTCACAGTCAGCATGTAGCCATTATCAAAAATGTTTTCTCGGGGGGCGGTTGGTGTTACACTTGTCGGCCATGATGCATAGCTAGAAACACCATTGAGATGGATTCAAGGAAAACATTAATACACGCACATATAGGTCGATATAAATATAAATATCTATATATACACACATATACACGGACATCGTTGCACACCAAACACAAATACAAAAACAAAATACACTTATACGATGAAAGACATAGAGATATACGAACAACATCACAGTCTCTTCCTCATATAGAAATACACACGTAGAAAAAAAAAACACATTAAGACACATACATAACATTAATTTGAAATCTGAATCTAAGTCCCCCTCCCCCCTCTCTCTCTCTCTTTCTCTCTTTCTTTATACATACACACTGATAAATACATCCATATATATACGCATACATACACAAACAAAAATATATCTGTATATTTGCATGCATATATACATACGAATACGCATAAATCAATCCATTCGAAAAAAATATTGACTAATTTATATATATGTATATATACATATATATATATATATGATATATAATATATATTTGTATGAATGTCTGTGTATATATTATATACAGGTACATACTGACACACTTAACACATATTGTACACGCATATTTATGAGTGAATTTTTTTCAAAAAAGCAATATTATAAATTTACAAATATTAAATACAAGTGTGTGTGTGTGTAAATTGTATATGTGTGTGTATATATATATATAAATATATATATTTATATATATATTTATATACATACATAAACAAACACACAAATAAAACACAAAGACATTAAACCAAATAAAGAAACAAACGAAAAAAGAAATATATATATATATATATTGAATGTATATATATATTAATTATTTATCTTAAATATAAAAAATATTTAATAAATTTCTTGAGTGACAAGAATTGATTTTAAAAAGCAGACGATTTATATTTGAGCAGACGACAGATAGGATTCAAAGGAGCAGACGATAAGGTCGGTAAAGCTGTAAGTGGAGGTTAATATATACACATATATATATGTATGTGTATATGCATATTATATATTATATATATATGATGTGTATACGATATACCCTGGAAAATATACAAGAGCCAGGATTTAATTACATAACGGAGAGAAAGCAGGCAGCCCTCAATAATAATAATAATTATCCTAAGCAAACTTGTGTAAAGGGAGAAGCATAGAAACACTCTCTCTCTCTCTCTCTCTTTCCGCAGGAACGAATAAATCATACACAAAACAAAAAAAAATCAGAAAAAAAATCAAAAAAAAATTCGACAGAATAAAACTAAAAAAAAAAAGAAAAAAAAATCGAAAGGTTTTGATTCATTCTAAACATGGATGGTTATTATGTCTACAGAAGAACGAAACGGTTACCAGTTTAAATAACTACAGCCATGGGCAAAAAGATACAATGTATTGGACGTTACGTTATGGAAGGACAAACTTTGGGCAAAGGTACATTTGCACGCGTGGAATTGGCAAGTCATAGCATTACTGGCTGTAAGGTGAGTGACCCTATTATTATGATTATTATTATCATTATTATCATTATTGTTATCATTATTATTATCATTATTATTATTATCATTATTATTTTCATTATTATTATCATTATTATTATTATCATTATTATTATCATTATTATTATTATCATTGTTATCATTATTATTTTCATTATTATTATTTTCATTATTATTATCATTATTATTATCATTATTATTATCATTATTATTATTATCATTGTTATCATTATTATTTTCATCATTATTATTTTCATTATTATTATCATTATTATTATCATTATTATTATCATTATTATTATTATTACTATTATTATTATTACTATTATTATTATTATTACTATTATTATTATTATTATTATTATTATTATCATTATTATCATT
>NC_069008.1:14318758-14322586 GCF_001194135.2 Octopus bimaculoides | reverse complement strand
AATTTTTATATCAAGATAGACTGTCCAAAACATTTGATTCTCCACACATCAGGGCAATTTAAGGGCACTTTTCTATATATAGATATGTGTGTGGTGTGTGTATGTATGTACTTATATATATATATATATATATATATATATATAAATACATACATACCCCCACCCCACACACAAATATATATATATGTGTGTGTGTGTGTGTGTGTGTGTGTGCGCAAAGGTGCATGGCTCAGTGGTTAGAGTGTCGAGCTTACGATCGTGAGGTTGTGAGTTCGAATCGTTGGTTGCAACTGATGAGGAACACAAGACACTGTATGATAAAAAAATGGTAGAGCAGAGAAACCTAGTGAAGGAAAGGTTGAGATAAATGAAAAATCTGAAGTGAGAGGGAAGTTGATGGATAGGAAAGGGAATACTTAAATAAAATAAGAGTAATACAGTTCTATATTTAAGAGATGAGGAATTATGTACATTATTTACATTATTTACAATTGATGGGCGTATGGCGTAGTGGTTAAGAGCCGCAGGCTACTAACCCCAAGATTCCGAGTTCGATTCCAGGCAGTGACCTGAATAATAATAATAATAATAACATTGAAAAATACCTTAGGAATGAGAAATCAGGTTTGAAATTTCCCCATGACACCTGATGAAGGCTGGAGGGTATATCAGCCGAAATGTTGTGTTAACAACAAACAAGATGAGGACAAATATCTGTCAATTGTAAATAATGTAAATAATAAAAAGTTTTAGAATGGTACAATAATGCACTATAGAACAAAAAATCTTCTTAGAAGATCTGAAGAAGGAATTGTAATTCCGAAATATCATCGGACTATAGATAACCAAATTACAACAGGTCCATTTTTGTTCTATAGTGCATTGTTGTACCATTCTAAAACTTTTTATTCTTTACAAAACAATACACAATGCTTCAAGTGAACTACAATACTCTCCTAATGTAAATAATTTTAAATAAAAGTCTTAGGTGTAGAAGAAAAATCACTCATTTAAATGTTTCAGTGACCTTATCCAAAGTTCATGATGAAATATTGCTTCTTCTGCTTTTTTTGTTTGAGTATGTGGATCCATGATGCGCACAGATGCCACACACTGATAAACGAGAAATGGAATGGCTTGTTTTATTGAAGTGAGTGGCCAAAAGAACATGCAGTCGTATGCTTCAAATATGTTTCTGAAGGAGTGCTGAAAAGTTGCATATGATTTGATACATAATGCTGGAAGATGTGCAACAAAAGTTGTGTGTAATGTTTTACTGTAACTTAGGCTCAGTGATGGTGGTTTCAATGTTGTTAATTTAGGAGCAGATGTCGCATGGTTGGTGAACACGTTTCAGTAAAGAGGTAAGGCTTGGTATTAAAAATGGGAGATAAATTTGAAAAGGAAGTGGTTATAGGGAAAATAGTGAGGTGAGATATAGGAAAGATAATTAAGGGTGGTAATGGTAGACCAAAGAAGTTGATGTGTAGGAAGAAGGGTGGACAGAGATGGATAGTAGGAAAAAGTGTGTTTGTAAGGTGTCAGTTGATAGAAAGTTATGGTGGGGAAATTTATTTCTGTTTGACATTGGAATTTTGGTGTTGTTTAGAGTTCAGTCAAGCATGGAAGTAAAGGGGTCAGCAAGTGTGATACATACAGGTTATGACAATGTTTATATAAAAATTTGGCTTTTTATGTGTTTTAGGGTTCACAATGGAACCATTCATTACCAATCAGTTGAGTACTCATTATAGGTCAGACTGAGTTTAAATTTGTGTTGTTTTTAAAAGATTTCTATTTAGAGATCTTCTATTGGGTATTTTAAGAAGATAAGGATTCAGGAGTCTATTTTACTACAAATATCTATTAAGGTTTTCTTGTCTGATATTAGCCTGATTGAATCCTACATATCTATATCTATCTGTCTGTCTGTATATAAATATATAAAAGAGTAAAGAGAGTATATATATATATATATATATATATATATATTCTTTTACTCTTTTACTTGTTTCAGTCATTTGACTGCGGCCATGCTGGAGCACCGCCTTTAGTCTAGCAAATCGACCCCAGGACTTATTCTTTGTAAGCTTAGTACTTATTCTATCGGTCTCATTTGCCAAACCGCTCGGTGATGGGGACATAAACACACTAGTGTCAGTTGTCAAGCAATGCTAGGGGGACAAACACAGACACACAAACATACACACACACATATATATACATATATACGACGGGCTTCTTTCAGTTTCCATCTACCAAATCCATTCACAAGGCCTTGGTCAGCCCGAGTCTATAGTAGAAGACACTTGCCCAAGATGCCACGCAGTGGGACTGAACCCGGAACCATGTGGTTGGTAAGCAAGCTACTTACCACACAGTCACTCCTACGCCTTCTGATATATATATACATCAGAAGGAAGTGTTATAATACTATTCCACATTTACAAAAACAGCCATATCAACAATCCAACATACCTCCATCATCAGCTGCCCCATGGATATCAACATCAGATATCATGTGTGGTAAAGAAATGTAAGTTAAGGGGACAAAAGATGGTGGAGACAATAATGAAATATCTGGATACATAGGCAATCTCATGTGTTGGGGCCATTTTTCTTCGATGAACATGTAGCTGCAAGGACTTCTTGAGGGGTTCCAACAGGATGGCACTCCTGCCCATTTCACCACAGTGGTAAGAGATTGGCTGAATGACAATTTCCCTAAGTGGATTGGGAGACGTGGTCATGTGGAATCATCTCCTCTTCCACTAGGCCTTTGCTCCCTTGACTTCTTTTTCTGGGGTATGCTAAAGGAGAAAATGTGCTCAATGAAAAACACAGATGCAACACACTTGATGGAACGTATGATGAGTGAATGCACTCAAATTGAAGCCAATGTGGAGTCATTGGAGGTTCGCATAAATCTTGGAAAGTGCATCGACATTTGCGTCAGAAATGGTAGAAATCACATTCAAGATGTTATTCGTTAATGTTCCAATTGTATTATTCTACTCAACTGAACTTTGCTTTCATCCTTTTGGGGTTGATAAGACCAGGGTTGTGGAGTCAGAGTCAGAGTCAGAGTTAGAATTAGAGTCAGAAACAATTCAGGGGTAGCTGGAGTCAGAGTCGGAGTAGGTAAAACTATACTAACTCTGACTCTGACTCACAGTATCTTTATTCTTTAATATAAACCAGTTATAACATATTGGCCTACTCAAAGTACAAGTGTATGCATATACTTTATGGGATATGTAGACTGCAATCACTTAATTACATAAAGAGGAGTCGGAGGTGCCAATAGTAGAGGAGTCGGAGTCAGAGGAGTTAATAGTAGAGGAGTCGGAGTCGAAGGAGCTAATAGTAGAGGAGTCAGGGTTGGCAGTGCCAATAGAAGAGGAATCAGAGTCTGAGGTGCCAATAGTCAATCCGATATTATCCGCACAGCCCAAAGTAAGGTGAATAAAATTTTAAAAAATCAACAGGTTATCCTGTTGATTATTTTGATTTTATATATATATATATATATATATAGATATGCAGGGCAGGGAATCATCAATTAGTAATAAAATTAATAATTAACAATTCTGCCGGGTAGCTCAGTATGAAAAAAACCTTCTTCGGTAAAAAACATTTATAATTATAAATATATAGGGATTGACAGTAACCTGCTTCTCCAACATACTGAGAATTCAGAACAGAAATAGCAGTCAAAGAACTACTGATTTCAAAACTACAAATTATTACTCTAGATTGATAGCGATATTTTTGATACACACTGTTTTTTGTTCTGCAAAAATATCGCTATCAATCTAGAGTAATAAT
>NC_069008.1:14314960-14317668 GCF_001194135.2 Octopus bimaculoides | reverse complement strand
ATATATATATATATATATATATATAAACAATATATGAGTATATGCATATATATGTACATGTATGTACATATCTTCATCTACATGTACATATAGATACATAACTGGGTACATGACGTGGTAAAAGAACATGGACAAAATGATAAACAAGGTACAACAAACAAGCAAGCCACATAGAAACATCTCCTTCATCAGCTGCCACCATTAAAACACCAGTGTTTCGAAGAATTATATATATAATATATGTACATATATATGTATATGTATATGTAAATATGAATGTATATACATATATATGTATATACATATATATGTATATACATATATATAGGTCAGTTTGAAAACATTAATGTCCATTATTGAACTTTGAAGTAGCCAAGGTTTATTGAAGTTTGAAGGGAATGATAGTCATTTCTTTTGATTTCTAGATAGAAGCAAATAGGAAATGACGCTTACTGACACAGTGTTATAGCAACCAGATAAAGAGTGGGTTGGCAGCAATGGTCTTTACTTTGAAAGTGAAGAGTAGATTGTATGATACTTGTGTTAGAATTGTGATGCTGCATGGTAGTGAGAGATGGCTTAAAGGCGAAGGACTTGAGAGAACTGGAATGAAATGAAGCTAGCATGCTCCATTGAATGTGAATGAATGACCTGGTACAAATGTGCTGAGTGAACAACTAGGCATCAGGGTAATCAGATGGGGTGTGCAAGAAGGAAAACTGTGTGTGTGGTGAGTATGGTTGAGGGCAGCCCTATAAACAAATGGTGAACACATAGTGTAGCTGGGGCTAGTGGGTGAGGAAGACCCTGAAAGACATGGAACAAAGTCGTGAATCACTGGTAGGTTAACAAAGAATGTAGACATTGTGTGTATGGTAGGTGCACAGGATCAGTAAACAAAGAAACACACGTAAGAAATAGATTTTTGCAAATGCCCAGGAAGATCCTTTGAGTGAGTAAATAGCTTCTGTTACCTTGATGACCTAATTAGCAGTGGAAAAGGATATTCTAAGAGTATGGTTGCTAGAATAAGAACCAGCTGGAGAAAGTATGAGAGCTGTTACCTCTCTTGATAACAAAAGGTCTCTCTTTGAGTGAAAGACAGATTCTATGATGATTATGTATGGAAAGCAATGTTACAGGGTAATGAAATATGAGTCCTGTATGCAAAGGACATGTGAAGATTAGAAGGAAATGCTCTGTTGGGTGTCCAAAGTCAATGTACATGAGTGATAGAGTATAATGAGAAAAAATTGGACGTACGAGGAGCCATTTGTGCTGGTATGGTCAAGTGATACATATGGACAAATACAACTGGAAAAAGAATTACCACCAGTCACTAAATGTGGATGGAAGTTGTGAAAGAAGGCGATCCAGGAAAACATAGGATGAAGTAGTCAAGGTTTATTGAACTTTGAATTTCATGGAGGAAATGACATAGGATTGGCATGACTCGTAATATGGGGTGCTCAGGAAGATGTAACCATCTTGGTGAAATTGGGCTTCTGGAAGCATATTTTGATATAAACAATTGGGCCCCTCAGTTTTATTATTAGACCTTCACCACCACCCTATTTCTCTATCACAGATATTTCCATCACTTGTCTAACTGTTGTGTTCTGCAGTTGTAATTAAACAAGGGCAGAGCTAAATAGCTCATTTTATTTTTTGTGATATTAATTATCTTTCTCACTAGCCCAAACCAATTCACTTGACAGCCATTCCTTTTTTTCTCAACATTGTCCTTCTCCACTCACATTTTACTTTGATCTTCTCTATCAAATTATCTCTTCTTCTCCCTCACCCAGAATCTCTTCCTGTTGACTTGTCCCTGTTACCATTCATCTCCCCCACTCCCTGCAGTTCCATCTCCACTGAACCACCTCCTATTGACTCCCCCATATCACCATTTATGTCTCACTCTCCCCTCAAACTACCTCTTCTGTTCAGCTCACACCCTTTCAACATACCCACTCACATGTCATTTCCCTTTCTCACATCCTTCTCCTGTCTACTGTATCAACTGTACTGTTGATATTCTGATGCTCTTCACTCTTTTGTGCTGCCAGTCAGCACCTACTCTCCCTGCCTTCCAATCATATGTGTCATACGAGCACTCTGTTGGTTACAACGATGAGGGTCCCAGCTGATACGATCAGTGGAACAGCTCGCTCATGAAATTAATGGGCAAGTGGCTGAACACTCCACGGACACGTGTACCCTTAACATAGTTCTCAGGGAGATTCAGCGTGACACACAGTGTGACAAGGTTGGCCCTTTGAAATACAAGTACTACTCATTTTTGCTATGTGTGTATATATATATATATATACATATATATACATACAGACATATATATATATATATATATATGTGAAGGTGCATGGCTCAGTGTTTAGAGCATCGAGCTTACGATCGTGAAGTTGTGATTTTGAATCCAGGACTGGGCTGCGTGTTGTGTTCTTGAGCAAGACACTTTATTTCACATTGCTCCAGTTCACTCAGCTGTAGAAATGAATTGTGACATCACTGGTGCCAAGCTGTATCAGTCTCTGCCTTTCCCTTGGATAACACTGGTGGTGTGGAGAGGGGAGGCCAGTATGTATGAGCGACTGCTGGTCTTCCATAACCAACCTTGCCCGGACTTGTGCCTGGGAGGGTAACTTTCTAGATGCAATCCCATGGTCAGTAATGACCGAAGGGGGTCT
>NC_069008.1:14312331-14314736 GCF_001194135.2 Octopus bimaculoides | reverse complement strand
ATATATATATATATATATATATATATATATACACATACACATACACATACACACCAACCCCTACTGTTAACCATAAGCTATAAAACAACTTTTCTCACTTATCGAACTTTGATGCAGAGAAAATTTACAGCCTTTTATGTCACTAAATCACTGTTGTTCCTGGAAGTTGTTTTTTATATCCTCCACAGACTACTAGAAGCTTACTATCTTCCTACACCTTGATCCTTGGATCTTACCTTAACACACGCACACACACACACACACACACATACACACACATATTTATATATAATGTAGGCATGTATGCAATTGTGAACTCAGACCAAATAGTGATATTTTGAAATCATTTAGAACGCACATCTCAGGTTAGCATGATATAATAGGAAATGCATCCATTACATAAACTTTTCTCAGTTAAAGCATACTGTGCACTGCTTCTTAGCATAACATGAAATATATATACATATATACATGCACACAAGCACACGCATATGCGCACACACACACACACACACACATGCGCATACACACATATACACACATACGTAGCTATAGGTGCAAGCGTGGCTCTATAGGAAGAAGTTTATTTCCTAATTACATGGTTCCAACTTCAATCTCACTTGGCACCTTGGGCAATTAGCATCTTAGGCAAGTCGCACCTTAGGCAAGTGGCATCTTGATCAAGTGTCTTCTACTATAGCCATAGGCTGATGTGAGCCTTGTAAGTGGGTTTGGTGGATGGAAACTGAAGGAAGCCTGTGATATGTATATACATCCATTTGCCTATGTATGTGTGCATGAGTGTGTTGGTGTTTGTGACTCCCTGGTCTTGACATTACATCACTGTTGAAAACGATTGTCATTGTAATACAAGCTGTGGTCATTCATTTTCAATATTCTGCAAGCCATGTCTGGCCACAGGGAAATATTACCCTGCTTGGAAACAGGTGAGGGTCAGTGATAAGAAAGGCATTTGGTTGTAGAAAACGGCCTCAATAAATTCTGCCCACCCCATGCAAGCATAGAAAAATGGATGTTGAAATGATGATGATAGAAAGGTTGATATAAATATATAAATAGAGATAGAGATAGAGAGACAGCTGCGCTGGTATGGTCATGTGTTACATATGGATGAGGACAGCTGTGTGAGGAAGTGCCACTCCCTAGCTGTGGAAGGAACCTGTGGAAGAGGTAGACCCAGGAAAACATGGGATGAGGTGGTGAAGCATGACCTTTGAACATTGGGCTTCACAGAGGCAATGACAGGAGACCAGGACCTTTGGAGATATGCTGTGATAGAGAAGACCCGGCAACTAAAGTGAGCTCGCAGCCACGTATGTCCGGCACAGTTAAGAGTAACCTTGATGCGTCAGGCGATATGATATGCTTAAGAAGACCTGTTGTGTCAAGTAAAACCAATATTATAATTGTGGCCAGTGCCCACTGACTGGTTCCTGTGCTAGTGGCATGTAAAAAGCACCATCTGAACATGGCTGATGCCAGTACCCTCTGACTGGCTTTCGTGCCAGTGGCATGTAAAAATATATATATAATGAAAAATTTTGGGGAATGGAAAATTTTATATTTTATTAATGCGTTGCTACATATGTTTCTGCATAACACATGTTTGTTTGTGACTACCTTCTCACATCTTTAGGATATTAGTAAATATTATTTATAACATCTATGGATCTTAAGAAAGTCCACTGCTTCTCATGCATACTTCCTTCAGCACTTTGCATTAATAATAAGCAGCAGCCAGTAGCAAGTAGCATGAGTTTTTATGAGCACACTCAGGAGTAATAGCCATAAATAAATTAAAAAGATATACATACATACATACATATATATATGTTTGTGTCTTCTTGTTTTGACATCACATGATGCTTGCAAGTGAGTGTCACCTTCATGAATATAGTGTCCCTCATTCCCAATCTCCCATGAAAACATGTCTGGCCGTAAGGAAATATTACCTTACTTGGAAACATGTAAGGGTTGACAACAAGAAGGGTATCAGGCTGTAGAAAATCTGCTGAAACAAATTTTGTCCAACCCATGCTAACATGGAAAAGTGGACATTAATACAATGAAAATGATGATATATATATATGTAAATATATATATATATATATATGTATATATATATGTATGTATACACACACACACACACATATATATAGGTCAGTTGAAATATGTTTGTGACATATGTTAACTGCTAAAAGACAAATTCACTGCAGTTATAGTAGAGAAAATATCTCTCTTATGGTAAAAAAAAAGGTATGAAAACACCCGGTTTGCTCAGTGTTGCCATCTATTGAGAATCTCAGATATTGATCTTTCAAGCTTCTTGGCTTTTGTCAATGAGATATATTAAAAAATTTTACTTTACATTCCAACCGGTTTTC
>NC_069008.1:14311130-14311896 GCF_001194135.2 Octopus bimaculoides | reverse complement strand
CAACAACAACAACAACAACAACAACAACAACAACAACAACAACAACGTCGACATGCAGGTGGCAATAAAAATCATTGATACTAGGAAATTGAAAGAGGAGTATATGCGGACCAACTTACATCGCGAGGCCCGGATTTTGGGCCAATTACGTCACCCTAATATCATACGCTTGTATGAGACACTAAAGGTAAGTCCTGTCGAAACCCCAAAACCCGACAGCATATTTTTCACTACCAGCATTCATCTAAGTCTATTGTTTTGTCATTATTATTATTGTTACTATTATTATCATTATTATTATTATTATTATTATTGGTAAATGCAATGCCCTGGCAAGTTTGTTGGTACATCGGAGGAAATACTTAGCAGTATTACTTCTGACTCTTTGTGTTCCAAGTTCAAACTCTGCCAAGGTCAACTGTACTCTTTATCCTTTTAGGGTCATTAAAACATGTACCAGTCAAGTACTGGGGGTTGATGTAATCGACTTTTTCTCTCCCCTCAACTTTCTTAGCATTACGCTAAAACATTGAAAAGCATTATTATTATTATTATTATTATTATTATTATTATTATTATTATTATTATTATTATTATTTTTGTTGTTACTTAAGGCGGTGAGCTGGCAGAATCATTAGCATGCCAGGCAAAATGCTTAGCGGTATTTCACCTGTCTTTATGTTCTGAGTTCAAATTCTGCCAAGGTCAACTTTGCCTTTCATCCTTTTTGGGGGTCGATAAATTAAGTACCAGTGAAACACTGGGG
>NC_069008.1:14308301-14311057 GCF_001194135.2 Octopus bimaculoides | reverse complement strand
ACTTATCCCCTCCCCCAAAATGGCTGTTCTTGTGGAAAAATTCGAAACCATTATTATTATTATTATTATTATTATTATTATTATTATTATTATTATTATTATTATTATCATCATCATCATTATCATCATCATTATTCTTCAAAGGTGGTGAGCTGGCAGAATCGTTAGCATTCTGGGCTTACCAGTATTTCATCTGTCCTTATGTTTTGGGTTCAAATTCTGCCAAGGTCGACTTCACCTTTCATCCTTCTGGGGTTGATAAAGTAAGTACCAGTTGAGGACTGGGGTCGATGTAATTGGCTTACTCCTCTTTGAACTTGCGGACCTTGTGCTAGAATTTGAAACCATTATCATTATCATCATCATCATCATTATTATTATTATTATTATTATTATTATTATTATTATTATCATTATTATTATTATTATTATTATTATTATTATTGAGTGAGAGAGCAGTGCATGCTATCAAAATGATTCTGGGGTAAAATATATGAAGCCCATTATACCCATCATGACTACCCGTCTGATAAGGGTACACCAGGCACATGCATCACACCCATATGTACATGACATGGAGATCTTATATCAAGATAAACACTGCATGACCTTATAGGTGGCACCCAGTTAGAATATTCTTCGGGTCGAGTAGCCCATCCCGCTCAAAAAATCCCTGAATAAAGTTTCTTTAAAGATGTTGAGCAAAACACCCATGTTTCCAAAGCTGAATTATTCAAACCCCAAAGAATTCCTCTCAACACATGGCTATGATGCTCCCCCACTACGTCTGCTCATGATCAGAGCTGCACATATCACCAGCCACCAAGGGACATGCTCAACTGGTTAAGGTCAAACAACTGACAAGAAAATCTGTGGTATTAAGCAGAATATTTGCTGTAACCCATCTTTTATACCAAGACAAAACAATGTACATGATAACATTTCCAAATAGTTAAGATCAGAAGCCGTGAGAGCCACTGTCTGGTAATGCATCCGGGCATTATCATTATTATTATTATAAATGTCGCACATTACACAATATTGTGAAGTTGTTGACTGAAGATATTGTTCTATCGGCAGTTTCTACTGTTTGTCAAGTCACAACAAGGATCTCAGACAGACAGTACTTTATGCAATATACGTGCAGTTCCAAGTAATGCTGACTTTTGCAATACATCTAGATTGTAGGGTATCTCTAAAGTTTACAGATGTTTTTTTTTTCAGATTGGATGGTATTGAACCCAATGCCCCGATGACAATAGGGACAACCTTTATGTTTAATTCTTGTAGCTACCACATCTTAACGATTATTATTATTATTATTATTATGTTGTTTTTTTTTCTTCTTTCTTCAAATTTTCTTCCATTTCTTGCCGAGTGTTTTCCGTACACCTAGGGCAGAGAAGCTCATTGTATGCATTCCCAGTTTACACACACAAATTCACTATTATTATTATTATTATTATTATTATTATTATTATTATTATTATTATTATTATTATTATTATCATTATCACTACTACTACTACATCATTTTACTTCTCAGAGCTCTCAATCTCACTTGCTCTGGTTAATTCTGTGAGAGCAGACAGCAACCTGTTGTCAAATGTCTCACAGAGTCTCTTTCTGCAAACTGTAAGACTTGGTACCTTGATGTTAAGTACCATGGAAGACACTAAACACCCAAGTACCAATCTCAAATTTCTCACTGTCCCCAAAACAGCAGTTTTTTTTACCATGTTGCTGTTGTTATTGTTGTTGTTGTTATTATTTTTCTTCTTGCAATTTTGTTTCCATTTCTTGCTGAAAACTCACTGTATACAACATTGGTAGGCCATTAAAATAAACACGCCAGAGTGTCCCTTTACAAAGTCAAGTTATGTAACAGAAAAAAATGAACAATCTGATTATTATTATTATTATTATTATTATTATTATTATTATTATTCATTGTTATTATTATTATTTTTGCCTTGAGAAAGGTCAGTGGATTGACAGAATCATTAGTGCATCAGAGAAACTTCTATTGCAATATATCTCTTTCAGCTGTTTATGGTCAAAGTTCAAAATCACACTGTTGAGGTCAACTTTGCCTTTTGCCCTCCTTGTGGCGGGGTTGATGAAATAAAGTACCAGTGATGAACTGGGGTTGATTTAATTGACTAATTCCCGTCTACCCCTACAAAATTTCTGGCCTGATACCCATCTTAGAAACAGTTAATGTTACCAATAACGTTGTACTTCATTGTGTGGATCCATTCATGTTCTTCTTCTTACTCTTGGAATTTTTGATTTCGGCATCTTTTTTTTTTTTTAACCATTATTTTCTTCAAATTCTTCATATACATCATCTAAATACTTATATAAAATCTCTGCATGGTCTCCCAATGTATTATATTCCCTAGTAGTTAATAAAACAAAATCCTTATGGTTATTTTAAATATCATCATCATCATCATCATCATCATCATCATCATCATCATCATCATTATCTTTTAGTATAATAATTAGTATTAACTGTAAATTCATTTTTCTCATTATAGAATTGATATCTTTGTTAAGATTGCCATTGATAAATGTTTTAGCATCTCTCAACTCTAAAACATGTTCAGTTTGTTCTTTTACTGCTACTACTACTACTACTACTACTACTACTATTATTATTATTATTATTATTATTATTATTATTATTATTATTATTATTATTATTATTATCATCATCATCATCATCATAAGGTGAGCTGGCAGAATCGTTA
>NC_069008.1:14300494-14306586 GCF_001194135.2 Octopus bimaculoides | reverse complement strand
TATATGTATGTATATATGTATGTATATATATGTGTACATGTGTCTGTGTATGTGTGCGCATACATGTGTGTGTGTGTGTAATCTATCAGTGTCTATTTAATAACCTATCAATATTGGTTGTGTGTGTGTGTGTGTGTGTGTGTGTGCATGTCTGGCTGGCTGTCTGTCTGTCTGTTAGTCAGTTCTAGCAATAGTAAGTCTCAGTTAACCTACCTCTTCCTTCCCCTCCACCACCACCACCACCACCACCAATATACACACCATCTCCTCTTCCTCATCCTCTTCTCTTCCATCAATCTCTCCTTCTAACTATCAATCAATGAGGTATTTAGAAGTAGCTCCTCCAAAATCGATAGAAATTGAAAATATGAAAAAAAAAACGAAAGAAAGAAAAAAAAAGAAACTGTAAAACAAAACAAAACAAAAAAAATAACAAAATAAATAAATACCCCCAAAAAAACAAAAACAAAACATCATACATGTGAAAAATGAAATAAAATTGAATAAAAGAGAAAATAGAAAAATATTTTCTTTTTATCTCAGATTTTATACAATCAAGCAGAAGTCTGGCAAATCGCTCTGGTTTTTCCTCCTTCTCATGTTTTTTTCTGTTTTCTTTTTTTTCTTTCTCTGTTACAATCATTTCCACCATCTTCATCTTTCTCTTTCGTTCCTCATCCTTCTCGTTATCGTCGTCAGCGCTGTCATCGTCGCCATCGCCGTAGTCGTCAACATCAGTGTCGTCACTGTCGTCATTGGCATCATCGTCACACCTTGCTTCTCATCATCACCATCGTCATCATCATCATCATCATCATCATCGTCGTCATCATCACCACATCCTCCTCATCATCATCATCGTCACCATCATCATCATCATCCTCATCCTCATCACCACATCCTCATCATCACCATTGTCATCATCATCGTCATCATCATTATCATCGTCATCATCATCATCGTCATCCTCATCACCACATCCTCATTCTCATCATCATCATCACCATCATCATCATCATCACCATCATCATCATCATCATCATCGTCGTCATCGTCATCATCATCATCATCATCATCATCATCATCACCACCATCATCATCATCACCACCATCATCATCATCATCATCATCACCACCACCATCACCATTATCACCTGTAACTCCATTTTTCCTCTCCTTCTGCCATATTATTATTATTATCATTATTATTATTGAGTGAGAGAGCCACACATGCCCTCAAAGTCACACTGGAGTACAAATACATGAAGCCCATTATACCCATCATGACTACCCGTCTGACAAGGGTACACCAGGCACATGCATAACAACCATATGTACATGACATGGAGATCTTCTATGAAGATAAACAGCACATGATTTTTCAGGTGGGGCCCAGTTAGAATATTCTTCAGGTTGAGTAGCCCATCCCGCTCAAAAGGTCCCTGAATAAGGTTTGTTTAAGGATGTTGAGCAAAACACCCATGTTTCCAAAGGTGAATTATTCAAACCCCAAACAATTCCTCTTAACACATGACTATGATGCTCCCCCACTACTTCTGCTCGTGATCAGAGATGCACATATCGTTAGCCACCAAGGGACATGCTCAACTGGTTAAGGTCAAACAACTGACAATCAAATCTGTGGTATTAAGCAGAATATTTGCTGTAGCCCATCTTTTATATCAAGACAAAACAATGTACATGATAACACTCCCAATCAATTAAGATCAGAAGCCATGAGAGCCACTGCCTGGTACTGCATCCGGGCATCATTATTATTATTACCTCTGCCTTTGCAAAGGCAGAGGTATTGTTATCAGTCATGTTTGTTTGTTTGTTTGACCGTGTACAAGATATCTTAAGAACTGCTGGATGGGTTTGGATGAAACTTTCAGGGATGTTTGGCCTCATGATTGGCATGAAGTGCTTAAATTTTGGGATCAATCTGGTACTGGACAATGATTCTGGATTATTCGTTATGTTTACTTTACATGAAGTATTATGATCTTATGTTCACTTTCAAGTCTTTCTCTGATTATCTCCCTTGAAAGCACGCTCATGTCCTGCCACAATTCTCTGTTCTTTGTTTTCTATAACAGCTCCATTGCCTGATGTTTAATGCCTCTTTCTTCCAACCATTTTAATCAAACTTAACCTCCATATCATCTTTTCCTTCTTCTGCTTCTTTTATCTTCAATCTTTCCGGTCAACACTAAATTCTCCAGGTCCTCTTTCTTCATCTCCTGACCAAGAAAACTCAGTTACTTGGCCTTTATTTCACGAAGCAGCTTCCTATTTTACCACAAATATCTAAACCACAGTCATTTTTTTTTTTGTTCAGTATAATATCTTTTTCTTTTTCTTCTTTACATGTCATATCTTGGATGTAGAACATAGGCAACCATCTCCTGCTACAATTCTCACTTTTTCGTTTTCTCTAACAGCTCTGCTTCCTGATGTTTAAAGCCTCTTTCTTTCAACCTAACCCTAACCCAACCATCTCATCCTTCTCCTTCATCTGCTTCTTTTCCTTTCAACCTTTCTCAGTTCTTCGGTCCTTATCTCATGAAGCAGTTTCCTATTTACCACAGCCTGGGTCATCACTTCTTCATTAGCCTTTTTGTCTGTCCATGTTATCCTCAATATTCTCCTCAAGAGCTACATTTCACAGCTTTCCAAGCACTTTCTCATTCCTCATGTTATAAGACCATGCCTTGCTTCCATCCATTATCACAAGAGAGATATATCTGTCTGGATTGTGAAGTCCCACAAGAGTTTCACAGTCTGATTTTTTTGGACCCTCTCAAATTTGTACTAATTGTTGTTGTTAAGGTCGGGTCACCAGACAAGCTCTTACACTATTCACTTGTCTCTTTCTTTATGGTCATTGTATCTACTTACCTGATCCCTTCATTTCCTATGAAGCAATAAAGCCATCAATGACTTACCCCCCCTGTTCCCAACTCTAGGCTGTCTTTTCTGTTTCTCTCCATTTTGATCCCTATTTTTACAGCTTCACCTGAAGATCATTCAGTGTAAGAGCAGAGGTGCATTTGCCAAAAAGCCAGAAGGTACAGGTAGCTGGACTGAAGGCCACTTGCATTCTTGTGCAGGTACTCTTTTTACCTAAGCCCCTTACTCCTTATGGAACTTAAGGCCATCAACAGCCTATTTCCACTTCACTGTTCTTCTCTGCTTGTCTCGATCCTCATTAAATCTTATTGATCTTTGTCTGATGAAACTATAAAGACAGTGTCGTCTGCAGAATGGATATTGCCCTCCTCTCTGTATACTTAGTCTGCATGTTTGTTACAATCACTTGTCAAGACACACCCAGTGCCCTAGGGTGAGTGAAGGATAAGAGATGTTACAGTATGACTGAAAGCTTAGGGGAGGGCAAGTGGCAGGGGCAGTAGCAAACTATCTTCATCTAATGCAACACGGACATTTAAATTGTTAGGGTTTTTCTAAGGATGTGGGCAGTACTTGACAACACAATCTTTTGGATTTCTTTGACACATGGCTCTCCTGGGATGTTATCTAGATGTTTCTGACATACCTTTTTTTTTTATCATACCTAGGGTACCTACAATAACAGAAACAGTTTTTGCTTTAAGATGCTACATCTTTTGTATTTCAATTATTATTATTATTATTATTATTATTATTATTATTATTATTATTATTATTATCATTATTATTATTATTATTATTATTATTATTATTATTATTCAGTAGTTCTATTTTTATAGCGTGCTTTCACTTCACTACCGAGCGCAGCTCTGTGTGCCTTGGGTGTGTGCTGTGGTTTGCTGTGATGCTCTTATGGTTACTGTATTGAAAGTGTTTTGCGTAGGATGTGTGCAGTGCCCAGTAGTGCAATTTTCTGTATGTTATATATATTTGTAAGTCCTGGTGTTTTTGTTATGTATTTGTCTGAATATTTTTTTTATCATACCTAAGGTGCCTACTATGATAGGAATTGTTTCTGTTTTTAGATTCCAAGTTGTGTAGCTCAAAGATCAGGGAGGCTTTTGAAGTTGAGCTGCTACTTCTCTTTATTTAGAGGTCACAACTCTGGATTCTTGAAGCCAAGCTAACAAGAATGTTTCAGTGATATCCATAGTCTAAGCTGGACAGGCTTAGGAATCCCACCAGAAAATATATCAACGTTTGCTTCTGATAGGATCCTATAGTGGAGGCATCTGGGGATTCTACCCCCAGGAATCTCCCATGAATAATAGGAGGTAAAAATGGCTGGATGGTAGAGAGTAGAATACAAACAACTGAAATGGGTTTCTTCCAAAGGGTTTTTGGAATAATGTTGTTCAACTGGTTGTGTAACCCTAAGATGTCGGAGGCTCTCTAGGTTGACTTGCTATTTCTCTGTGCATTGTGAGGTCACAGCTTCAGTACTATAGATATGTGATTAGAATGTCACAGGAAAGAATCTCAAGATAAATTCTTGAAGCCAAGCTAACCAGCAAGAAACCTGTGGGATAGACCAAGAATGAGACGATTGGGTAATATCCACAGTTTCAGCATTTGGCCATGCTAAAGAATCCAGCCAGAAACTATAACGACGTTTGCTTCTCGTAGAATCTTGCAGAGGAAGCACCTGAGGAATCACCCCCTACCCCCCGCCTCCAGGAATCTCTTAGGAATATTAAGGAATAAAAATGGATAGATGAAAGGATGAATAGATGGTGGAGAGTAGAAAGTCTGATGGTTCTAAGCTGTCATTTTTCAACAGAGTAGAAGGCAAAAAAGGGATTTTTGTCCCTCCAGTTTCTATTTTCTTTTGGAGGGTAAAATCTTGAAACTGTCTGTGTGTTTGCTCCAGATGACATTTGAATTCATTCAATAATTGACAGAACCTTTTTTTTTTTCCAATATCCTTTGTTGCTGACTCAAACCCTCATCATGTTATTGCGATTTCATTTTTTCACCAGATCAATAGTTAGGTCATTGGTCATCAATCAGAGGGTATATAGATCAATAGTTCAGCTATTGATATTTGGGTAAAATGAGAAGTGAAGCTTATAGGGCATAGCTGGATAGACAGACAGATGGATGGAAGAGGTGGACAGATGGATGTGTGAATGGATGGGTGGGTGGACAAATGGACTGATGGATGGATGGATGGATGGATGGATGGATGGATGGGTGTGTGGATTGATGGGTGGGTGGGTGTAGAGATGAATGAATGAAACAGACAGATGAAAATGGTATGGATAAATGAACAGGTGGGTGGATGCACTAACGGATGGATGGATGGATGGATGGATGGATAGGCAATCAGACATGGTGCACTGATGGATAGATGAATAGATGAGTGGGCAAATGGTCAGACAAAGAATGGATGGGTGGGCACTGTTGGACGGTCGGATAGATGAGCAGATGTAGATGGATGGATGTGTGGATGAATGGATAGCTGGATGGTGAAATGGATAGTTAGGCGAATATCAGAGTAGATAGAAGATAGATTGATGGATGGTTAAACAGGCAAGAGGAGGAGGAGGGGGTGACGGTAGCTGGTAAGATTGATAATTATAAAAGAAGAAAAGAACAAGAGAAAGAGAGAGAGAGAGAGAGAGGTGTTGGTGGCGGCGGTGATGGTGGTAATGGTGGTGATGGTGGTGGTGATAAATCAGATATATAGTTGTTTACATGAGATGACCTTAAATTTATTTTCAGTCAGTCATTTTCTAAACATCCCCTCCCCCACATCACATTCCCCCACCACACACACACACACACCACCATCCTCCCTGCCAACATTTCCTTGCAAGTACTTAACAAGCTTGTTGGCAACACTCCAGCTTACAGTTCTTTCTCACTCTCTCCATGCTTATATATATATGTGTATATATATATATATATATATATATGTATGTATGTAGACACATACATTCATACATATCTATAATTATGTGCGTGAATGTGTGTGCATATACACACACATGCACACACAATTATGCATGCATGTATATGTATATATTTACATGCACACAGATATGTGTATGTATATGCATACATACTTACATACATACACATGTATATACATACATATATATATATATATATATATA
>NC_069008.1:14297242-14299991 GCF_001194135.2 Octopus bimaculoides | reverse complement strand
ACCACCACCATCACCATCATCATAATCATCATCATCATCATCATCACCGTCGTTATCATCATCATCATCTTCATCAGCATCATCGCCCTCATCGTCATCACCATCTTCCTCCTCCTCATCATCATCATCATCACCATCATCATCATCATCATCATCATCATCATCACCATCATCATCATCTTGCGTGTGTTTTTTTTTTTCTGTTGGCATGAGCTGGACGGTTTAAGAGGATTCGCAGGTAATTTCATACGTGTGTCACCATGAATTCCCTGCAGACAGAGCTGAACAGAGTCCTGGGTCCTGAGCTTCTTACACCTGTATACTGCTCAAACTGTATGGCAAAGCTAACCATCTTCATGAAGATGGGTGTTTACCATATCTTCCAAGCCCTCTATTGTTTGTCATGGGGGACTTCATAGATGAGAAGGGGCCAGGAGATTCTTAGAAGAAATATATATAGCTGTGTGGTAAGTAGCTTGCCTACCAACCACATGGTTCCGGGTTCAGTCCCACTGCATGGCACCTTGGGCAAGTGTCTTCTACTATAGCCTCAGGCCGACCAAAGCCTTGTGAGTGGATTTTGGTCGACGGAAACTGAAAGAAGCCTGTCGTATATATGTATATATATATATGTATGTGTGTTTGTGTGTCTGTGTTTGTCCACCCACCATCGCTTGACAACCGATGCTGGTGTGTTTACGTCCCCATCACTTAGCGGTTCGGCAAAAAGAGACCGATAGAATAAGTACTAGGCTTCCAAAGAATAAGTCCTGGGGTTGATTTGCTCGACTAAAGGCGGTGCTCCAGCATGGCCGCAGTCAAATGACTGAAACAAGTAAAAGAGTATATATATCTAATTATCATGTGTTCCATTTTGGCATGGGTTGGATGGTTTGAGAGAAGGGCAAGTGACAGGGCTACATTGACCTCTAATATTACCCCTGGCATGGCTTCTGTGGCTCATTGCCTTTCCTAATGCCAGCCACTTCTGGGTACTCCTTTCCATGCTCTTGGCAGTCGTAAGGTTGCTAAGTAACTTGCAAAACAGTAAAAAAAAAAGATATCAGGAGAAGACCCCCAAGACTAAGTGAGGGTGCATTTGGGATGGTATATAAATATATGTATATGTATAAACATGTATATAAATATATGTATAGATATGTATAAATATGTATAAATATATGTATAAATATATGTATATGTATTTAGCTAATCTGGTGGTTAAAATATATTGTTTTTCTATGATATATGCTACGAAACAATTGTCGTGATATGGGTGTCGACTGATGAAACAAATATATTCATCTTCTACATCCTCTCTTTATATTTTATCTGTATATGTATGTGTATAAATATATATGTGTATAATGTACGTAAGCGCAGGTGTGGCTGTGTGGTAAGAAGCTTGCTTTCCAACTACATGGTTCCGGGTTCAGTCCCACTGTGTGGCATCTTGGGCAAGTGTCTTCTACAATAGCTGCAAAGTGGTCAAAGCCTTGTGAGTGGATTTGGTAGTTGGAAACTGAAAGAAGCCTGTTGTATGTATATATATATATATATATATAAATAAATATATATTTAACGGGCTTCTTTCAGTTATATATATACATATATATAAATATGTATATATCTCTGTTTGTGTGACTTTGTGCCTGTGTTTGTCCCCATATTACTGCTTGATGACCAGTGCTGGTGTGTCTATGTCCCCGTAAATTAGTGGTTTGGCAATAGAGACTGATAGAATAAGTGCTGGGCTTGGAAAATAAATCTCATTGTCAATTCATCCGAGAAAAAATTTCTAGGTGGTGCTCCAGCATGGCTGCAGTCAAATGACTGAAACAAGTAAAACAATAAAAGAATAGAAAAATAAAAGGATAAAAGAATATGTGTCATCATAATTTGCTTTTTATAGTTAAGGGTGTTGATCCTACACAGACCTGTTTTTATCTCAGAAAAGAGGTGGCCCATATTAGTCTGGCCTGCACACTTTGACCTGCCCAGTATGAAGGGCCCACTGTTCTCCACTGGCATAGTTCTTAGGGTGATGAAGGCACACAAGATACCAAATTGCAACAAGGGCTGGAACTTGTGGTGGTTTTTAAAGTAACCTAGATTTCAAACCATCCATCAAAATTTGATATTGATTAATGTTCCAAACACCAGTCTAATTTGACAGCAATTTTACTAAATTATTTGTTATTTTCAAAAGTAATTAACCCTTTAGCATTTAAACCGGCTATATCCAGCCAAAAGTATTCTGCCTATTCTATGTTCCAACTGGCCAGATCTGGTCTCTCACACCAACCCTATAATATCGTTTTAAAAATTAACAGCTACCTCATCAAAATCTCATAGCTATGAGATAATGCTTGGTTAGTTCAAAACAATGTGGATAAAAAAGCATTAATTATAGCAGAATAATGTGAACACTAAAGGGTGAAATCAAAGATAGTGTGTGTGTTTGAATATAAACAGAAAAACAAAAGGGGTTAATAGTGAATGAGGATGAAAGCCCTCGTAGCCATTGGAAGTCTTTGACTACAGGTAGGTAAGCATAAAGAGACAGAGAATGTTGCTATCTATCATAGCATGATAGATAACAAGCAGATATAATCTATCTCTCTGTCTGTTTGTTTACCTGTCTGTCTAAACCGTCAAACAGTCAAACCGTCCAACCCATGCCAGCATGGAAAGCAGACATTAAACGACAATGATAATGAATAATGGTATATATATATATATATATATA
>NC_069008.1:14295340-14296619 GCF_001194135.2 Octopus bimaculoides | reverse complement strand
CACACACACGCATATATACATACATAAATACATACATACATACATACATACATACATACATACATACATACATACATACATACATACATACATACATGTATATATATATATATATATATATATATAGATTACACACACATGCATATATTTAAATATATATATATACATATGTATATATATATATACATATATATATATATTTATATATATATATATATATACACATTACACACACATGCATATATTTAAATATATATATATATATACATATGTATATATATATATATTTATTTATAACTGAAATGTGTTGTAATAAGAAAGCTCAATGAAAAACCACTTAAAATCATTGAGATTCTTCTCATCATATTCTGTCGACGACGGCACATGGAATCACTGCAGGCAGCCATAGTTACTCCACTTCTTGCTTGCATTGTCAGAGTTCTGCGAGAGATAGAATATACTGTCGCAGATATTACTAGCAGAAGAAGAAGCATCGACATCCAACTACAATTAATATTCTGTGAAATTGTGCCATATTTGTAACCTGATTGTCTCCTCGTATGTTCTTTTATTCCTTCATTCTTTTATTCCTTCATTCTTTTACTTGTTTCAGTCATTTGACTGTGGCCATGCTGGAGCACCGCCTTTACTCAAACAAATCAACCCCAGGGCGTATTATTTGTAAGCCTAGTACTTATTCTGTTGGACTCGTTTGCCGAACCACTAAGTTACAGAGATATAAACACACCAGCATCAGTTGTCAAGCGATGTTGTGGGGATGAACACAAACACACAAACATATATACACACACGCTAGTTTATTTTGTCTCTTCGTCTTCTCTCCTGGTGCCATATGAACATTTAATGTGTTTTTAGAGTCAAGTTCTGACTGCTATTTCCAGCGTGGTAGTATCTCTTAGATACCCTAAATTATAATTATAATAATAATTACCTTTGATGGGGTTTTATTCCCATGCTGGCCACCTGATAAAATCGGTATTTAAATATCGATCTTATCCTTATTTATATAAATTTATGTACATATATATATATATATATATATATCTGTAAGAGTTAAGAAACCATCTAAGAGATATTAAATATCCAATATATTACTGGATGTGTTGCTACATATGTACCTACTGGCTGATGTTTGCCAATTTGATATCCTCTCCATTTTCTTATTTGACTTATATATATATTTTCTCTCCTTGTTTGTTTGTGTCCCTTTCTGTGGAAGAGCGTAGGCTCCAAACATTAAAGACTTTTTCAATTCCCA
>NC_069008.1:14293119-14294469 GCF_001194135.2 Octopus bimaculoides | reverse complement strand
TATATATATATATATATATATATATATAAATATGTATATGTATATGTATATATATGTATATATACACACACACACACACACACACACACATATATATATATATATATATACAAACATATAGCATATATATATGTTGCTCTCTCTCTCTGTCTATCTCTCTCTCTTTCTCTCTCTCTCTCTCGCTATACACTTATAAAGTGAGAGAGAGTGCAAGACAGACAGAGAGATTTAGGTATAGATACTTAACATGTGTTGGTGTGTATAAAATGTATATTTATTATACACGCACACACACACACACATTCATATAAAATATACATACATGCACAAACAACACACAGACACACTCACACTCCACCAGACTCACACACGCACCACTATTCAGTATATGTTATATACAAAGATAATTTATTGATTATCTACTTTGGCATACAACAACAATTTTTGGCAGGCGGCAGGAGGAGAGAGAGAGCGAAAGAGAGAGAGGGAAAGAGAGAGAGTGAGTGAGTGAGTGAAGGCGAGTGAGAGAACGAGGAAGAGGTGGAGGGAGGAGGAAAGAGGCTGATGGGTGATATTCATTTAAATTGCATCAAACCTTAGTACATTCTTAGTATTTCAATTTTATCGACCCCCTTAGACGCACACTGCACAGAGAGAAAGAGATGAAAAAACAAGCAAAGATGACTTTAGCAGGATGCTTTTTTTTTTTTTTTTTTTTTTTTTTCCATTCTGGAATATTATAGAGAGACTTAGGAAAATACAACATTTATTTGATTGCTGTCAATGTTGAGCCTTCTTCAGAGCAGCTATAAATGAACGAAACAATGATGAGGCATGGCTGTGTGGTAAGAAGCTTGCTTTCTCAACTACATGGTTCCGGGTTCAGTCCTACTGCATGGCACCTTGGGAAAGTGTCTTCTACTATGGCTTCAGGTCAACCACAACCTTGCGAGTGGATCTGGTAGACAGAAACTGAAAGAACTAATCATGGCAAGCTGACAGAAACGTTAGTACGCCGGGCGAAATGCTTAGCGGTATTTCATCTGCCTTTACATTCTGAGTTCAAATTCCGCCAAGGTTGACTTTGCCTTTCATCCTTTCGGGGTCGATAAATTAAGTACCAGTTATGCACTGGGGTCGATGTAATCGACTTAATCCCTTTGTCCGTCCTTGTTTGTCCCCTCTATGTTTAGCCCCCTAAGGGCAATCAAGAAATAAGAAACTGAAAGAAGCCCATTGTGTGTGTGTATATATATATATATATATATCATCATCATCATCATCGTTTAACGTCCGCTTTCCATGCTAGCATGGGTTGGACGACTTGACTGAGGACTGGTGAAACCGGAT
>NC_069008.1:14288550-14293109 GCF_001194135.2 Octopus bimaculoides | reverse complement strand
CTTTGCCTTTCATCCTTTCGGGGTCGATAAATTAAGTACCAGTTATGCACTGGGGTCGATGTAATCGACTTAATCCCTTTGTCCGTCCTTGTTTGTCCCCTCTATGTTTAGCCCCCTAAGGGCAATCAAGAAATAAGAAACTGAAAGAAGCCCATTGTGTGTGTGTATATATATATATATATATATCATCATCATCATCATCGTTTAACGTCCGCTTTCCATGCTAGCATGGGTTGGACGACTTGACTGAGGACTGGTGAAACCGGATAGCAACACCAGGCTCCAATCTAATTTGGCAGAGTTTCTACAGCTGGATGCCCTTCCTAACGCCAACCACTCATATATATATAGATAGATAGATAGATAGATAGATACGCATACACATGCACATGTATGTATGTGTGTATGTATATGTATATGTCTGTGTGTTTGTGTCTGTGTTTGTTCCCCCAATTATCACAAGACAACTGGTGTTGGTGCGCTTACATCCTCATAAATTAGTGGTTCGACGAAAAGAGATCGATAGAATAAGTCCAAAGCTTACGAAGAATAAGCCCTGGGTCGAATTGTTCAGCAACGACATTTCGAGGTGGTGCTCCAGCATGGTCGCAGCCAAATGACTGACACAAGTAAAAGGATAAAGGAATAAAAGAATTCCGACCATGACTATCACATCTATTTCTGTTATAGTATATCTAGAACTACACTGCTCTTATGAATATATATGTGCTTGCGTGCATGTGTGTATGTGTATAAACATACATATTTGTACTCTGTATATATATATATATATATATATGTATATATATATATGTATATATATATATATATGTATATATATATATATATATATATATGTATATATATATGTATATATATATGTATATTATATACATACATATATATTTATATACGTGTTACAAATATGTGTGTTTATGCACACGCACATACACACATATATACACATACATGCATACCCCCACACACACACCGACTCTTCTCACACACACACACACACACACACACACACACACACACACTCACTTTCATACTACATACACACATATTGTTTGATTTATGATAAATGTCTTATAAATGCATTGCCTGAAGCCTATGTTTGTGACATTGTGACTTAAAGCAACACTAAATTTAAGGATAAACCTGTGGCCGTGTGGTAAGAAGCTAACCACATATTGTTCTGGGGTTCAGTCCCACTGTGTGAAACCTTGGGCAAGTGTCTTCTACTATAGCTTCAGGCCAACCAACGCCTTGCGAGTGGATTTGGTGCCCATTACACTCTCGGAGTGGTTGGCGTTAGGAAGGGCATCCAGCTGTAGAAACCAACCCAAATCAGACTGGAGCCTGGTGTAGCCATCTGGTTTCACCAGTCCTCAGTGAAATCGTCCAACCCATGCTAGCATGGAAAGCGGACGTTAAACAACGAGGATGATGATATATATATATATATATATATATATATATATATATATATGTATGTATATGTGTATATTCATGTGTGTGTGTTTTTGTGTCTGAGTTTGTCACCCCTCTGCTGCTTGATGTCTGCTGTTGGTGTGTTTATGTCTTCTTAGCTCAGCGGTTCGGCAAAAGATACCGATAGAATATGTACCAAACTTTCAAAGAATAAATCCTGGGGTCGATTTATTCAACGAGAAAACGGCGGTGCTCCAGCATGGCCGCAGTCAAATGGCTGAAACAAACAAAAGAATACAAGTGGGATTTCTATAAACATCAAATGGCTATGGTGGATCCATTAGAGTAAAATAGGGGGCAAAGGATCCAAATACCTCCGAAACACTGATCAACCTGATTCTACCATCATATGGAATAGACATCCATATCTCTCCTTCTCTCTCATCACATCCTATGGTCGTAGGGGCACCTGTTTTTTCTCACACATCATCCTGTGCTGCTTCTTGGGTCAATTGGGTGTTTCATACATTTCAACATCAAACTCACTCTGCTGATTGGTCACTCTGATGCCCAGAATGTTATAAGCCCTGTAAAAGGATCGGTCTGCAAGCCCACTGCATCCCACCTCACACGTTACTGGCCACCCATTGCTTCAACATCTCAGTGAACCTCCTTCCCTTCTTTTCTTTTATATATCTCTCTACCTATCTGCCTACCGATCAATCTGTCTATCTATATCTGTCTATCTATATTCATTTAGCTAGCTAGCTATACTGATGAGGCAATTATATATATAATGTTGCCTAACGATGCACTATTCCATGATGGATCTGGAAGCATCATCATTGATGTTTCCTCGGGGAGGTTATTAGGTGTTTCAGATCTTTCGACATCAGACACCCGTCACCCAGGCAACGCAGTCAGGGCTGATCAAGCCCTAGATGGTGTCCAGGTGCCCAGTTAGCAAGCTCCTAGTTTCTGGTTGCCCTTCTGCTTCCAGGATTCACACCTTTTGATCTGCAGCCACCCCTGAGGCAGCCCTCACAGCCTCCACAGCTGACTTGGTTGCTACCTCCTTACCTGTCCCTGCAAGGCCGAAGCATGATGTAACCGCTGTCAAGGGCCTGGCCTGCAAACCTTCCCCATGCCAGCTCACTCATTGCTTTGGCATTACACTATGTCTGGTGGAGGCGCAATGGCCCAGTGGTTAGGGCAGCGGACTCACGGTCATAGGATCGCGATTTCGATTCCCAGACAGGGCGTTGTGAGTGTTTATTGAGCAAAACACCTAAAAAGCTCCATGAGGCTCCGGCAGGGGATGGTGGCGAACCTTGCTGTACTCTTCCACCACAACTTTCTCTCACTCTTACTTCCTGTTTCTGTTGTGCCTGTAATTCAAAGGGTCAGCCTTGTCACACTGTGTCACGCTGAATATCCCCGAGAACTACGTTAAGGGTACACGTGTCTGTGGAGTGCTAAGCCACTTGCACGTTAATTTCACGAGCAGGCTGTTCCGTTGATCGGATCAACTGGAACCCTCGACGTCATAAGCGACGGAGTGCCAACAACAACAACACCATGTCTGAAATTAAACTGGGTGGTCATACTTGGAGCACCTTTAGTCTTACATTTACATATCCAAGGTTGACCTGGGCCTCAAAGAATAACTGTTCCTACTATTTCTTACTATTTTGATCCAAGGAGAGATTCTAAAGACATAAAGTACGCACATATGGTTGAGAGTGAAGGCCCATGACTCAGTGGTTAGGGTGTTTGGCTCATAACCATAGGGTCATGAGTTCAATTCCCAGCGACGAGTTGTGTCCTTGGGCAAAGCACTTTATTTCACTTTATTTCCCCCAAAATTTTAGGCCTTGTGCCTTTAGTAGAAAAAGGATTATTATTATTAGTAGCAGTAGTAGCAGCTACTTAACCTCAGCTGAGCCTTATCAGATTTAAGATGAAAAGCCCTTATGCCTGTGACCCCATTTTCTTCAGAGATTACATCTAGACCTATATTATCTTGAATGTTCTTTATTTTGATTTTTTAATGTCAAGATGGTGAAATTTGGGAAAGATTTGGCTGCTATTACTAGCAGCTCTTTATAATAATTAGCTCCTCATGGTTATTAATGTTATTGATTACTTGTCCTTAATTAAGCTTATCAAAAGCAATCCATCTATGACCACCCTATCATTTTTTTTCTATAAGCAAAGTACATCACCTATTAAAACAAAGTAGAAGAATGATTGGAACTGAGGGAGTTTCGGCTGCTGTTTCTAGCTGGCTGAGTGACATCCCAGTATAATATTTAATATTTGTTGTTCTTGATCAACCTGAAGTTGTCCTTGACTAAGCATTTCAAAAGCAATCAATCCATAACCATCCCATCTTAATTTTATTGGTGACATGTAAACCAGGTTACACTAACCATTAAAACAGTGGAAATATGAGGATCACATTGAGGGAAATTTGGCTGTTGTTTCTAGCAGGCTGAGTGACAGCTCATTATAGAAGTTTAATAGTAGTTGTCGTTCTTGATTAGCCTGAAATTGTCCTTTTGATCAAGTGTACTGAGGGCAATCCATCCGTGGCCGTCTGGTTTTAATTTTATAGGCAGCATATAACTAAACACTGGGAATGTGTGGTTTGAAGAGAGGGAGGTTTGGCTGCTGTTTCTAGCAGGCTGAGCGACAGCCCATTATGGAAATTAACTAGTGGTTGTTCTTAATTAGCCTGAAATTGTCCGTTTGATCAAGCTTACTGAGGACAATCCAACTCTGACCATCCCATCCCATCTTAATATTACAGGTAACGTACATACCAAATTACAATATCCATAAAGACAGTACGATTGCAATGTGGGTATTGAACTGTGTGAGATTTAGCTGTTATTTCTAGCAGGCTGCACGACCACCTAAGTAGTTTGCTTCTTATAATAGTAGTAGCAGTGGTAGCGGTGGTGGTGGTGGTGGTGGTGGTGGTGAGGAGCTGTTAGAATAGTTGCAGTGAGAGTGTACGTTTCCAGTAGTAGATCGTGTTTTGGTGCCAATGGTGAGAGAAAGACTAGTAACACTTGTACAACCCGCTCAACGCCTTCCTTCGAACCCCAACCACCCCGCTC
>NC_069008.1:14285538-14287556 GCF_001194135.2 Octopus bimaculoides | reverse complement strand
TATATATATATATATATATATATATATATATATATATGCTGAGACCCCCTTCGGTCATGACTGACCATGGGATTGCATCTAGAAAGTTACTCTCCCAGGCATAAATCTGAGCAAGGTTGTTTATGAAAGACCAGCAGTCGCCCATGCATACCAGCCTCCTCTCTACACATCACTGATGCTATCCAAGGGAAAGGCAAAGGCCGATACAGCATGGTACCAGTGATGTCGCAACTCATTTCTACAGCTGAGCGAACTGGAGCAATGTGAAATAAAGTGTCTTGCTCAAGAACACAACATGCAGCCCGGTTCGGGATTCGAAATCACAGCCTCATGATCGTAAGCTCGACGCTCTAACCACTGAGCCATGTGTTAAGGATTGGAGTAGATAAGATCCAGGCTGCATATGTTTCATAGTGAGTGGAACCTTGAAAGTGGTAAATATCCAAGTGAGGTGTATAATGCAGGCTACTTGCTAGGCCAAGGATATCTTGATCAGATGAAAGTTTACATTGTCACAACAAGGTACATGTTAACAAATGGAAGATTCAATCAGAATATATATCATCATCATCGTTTAACGTCCGCTTTCCATGCTAGCATGGGTTGGACGATTTGACTGAGGACTGGTGAAACCGGATGGCAACACCAGGCTCCAGTCTGATTTGGCAGAGTTTCTACAGCTGGATGCCCTTCCTAACGCCAACCACTCAGAGAGTGTAGTGGGTGCTTTTATGTGCCACCGGCACGAAGGCCAGTCCAGGCGGTACTGGCAACAGCCACGCTCAAAATGGTGCATTTTATGTGCCACCCACACAAGAGCCAGTCCAGGGGCACTGGCAACGATCTCGCTCGAAAATCCTACGAAGGTCAAGGCAGCATGCTGGCAGAAACATTAGCACTTTTTTCCTTTCGCGCCCTTTGAAAGCCTAGCCAGGCTCATGGGCCTGGTTTCCTGGTTTCTATGGTGTATATGTTCCCCCCCAGCCGGACGGGACACCAGTACATCGCAGCGTTACTCAAGAAACAGGAAAAAAGAGTGAGAGAAAGTTGGGGCGAAAGAGTACAACAGGGGTCGCCACCACCCCTTGCCGGAGCCTCATGGAGCTTTAAGGTGTTTTCGCTCAATAAACACTCACAACGCCTGGTCTGGGAATTGAAACCGCGATCCTCTGACCGTGAGTCCATTGCCCTAGCCACTGGGCCATTGCGCCTCCACGAAACGTTAGCATGCTGGGCGAAATGCTTAGCAGTATTACCTCTGTTTTAATGTTCCAGGTTCAAATTCTGCCGAGGTCGACTTTGCTTTTCATCCTTTCAGGGTCAATGAATTAAGTACCAGTTACGTACTGGGGTTGATCTAATCGAAGAGCCCCCTCCCCCAAAATTTTGGGCCTTGTGCTTAGAGTAGAAAAGAATATATATATACAGCAAAGCAAAATACATATATGTGTATACCACACACACACACACACAAATACACACACACACACATATCAAGCAAATTCTCTCACAAGGCATTGGTTGTTCTGGGATTAAGGACAATAGTAGAAGACACAATGTGCCATGCATTGGTACTGAACCCAAGACCTTGTGCTTGGGAAGCAATCTTCTTATCCACACAGCCACACCTAAATAGATACAGAGAAATAGACAGACAGACAGATAGATAGTTAGATAGATAGATAGATAGATGGATAGACAGACAGACAGATAGCTAGATAGACAGACAGACAGACAAACATATAGGTAGATAGAAAGATAGATAGATAAACCGATACATAGGTGAATTAATTGATAGATAAACATGCAGATAAATTGATAGATATACATAGATAAAGACATCTGCAGATATGTTTACATGCACACACACACACGCGCACACACACAGTGATTCTTTTTTTCTTTTTAATGTCTTTAAAATAATCCTTTAAATTTATGAATCTCACTATATCTCCATTACCACAGCCATCTGCTGCCGTCACCTCCACCACCACCACCACCACCACCACCACTACCAC
>NC_069008.1:14282684-14285073 GCF_001194135.2 Octopus bimaculoides | reverse complement strand
CTCTCACTCTCATCCTCTCTTTCTCGCTCTCTTTCTCGCTCTCTTTCTCGCTCTCTTTCTCGCTCTCTTTCTCGCTCTCTTTCTCGCTCTCTTTCTCGCTCTCTTTCTCGCTCTCTTTCTCTCCCTCTCTCATTTCCAATTCTGTCTCTCTCTCACTCTATTTCCCTCACATCTCTCTCACTCCTTCTTTTCTCGTCTTCTACCTCTCTCTCTCTCTCTCTCTGACTCTCTCTCTTTCTCTCCTCCACTTTTTCTCTCTCTCTTGTTCTTCTCTCTCCCTGCTACAATACCAAATATCTTAATATCCCATGACCTACCCATACATCTTATCCACTGCTGACCTCATAGACAATTTTTTTCTGGGACTCAATCGAATAAAGTACCAGTCATAAACAGATATGGAAAGCATGGTGGATCACACACAAACAGAGTGTAGTACCAGTCTGGATTGATAAGACTTGTTTTAGGGTTGTTGCAGTGCAATTTTAAGACATGGAAATACTGAGCAGTGTGTGCATGTGTGGGTGTGTAGTTCAAAATTATACAAAAAGCAAAAAGCAGAAAACAGAGGCAGGTGAAGGAACAACAAACATGTATTAGTTTCACACTGAGGGAAAAATGAAAGATTCTTTGATGTTTCAAGTTGATGCTCTTCTATGGAAGGGAGTGAGGAGAAAAAACAGTTGGAGAGGGGAAAAACAGTGACCTCATGAGTCTAGAGGCCCAATTCTGATCTACATCTGCTGTGGCTTGCTGCTTCGTCTCATCTCAATTCATCTTCTTTACCCATTAATTCTTGAAAGGGTCAGAAGCAAAGTCCTCACTCGAGCACAACTTCCATCGTGTCCTTCCAAAAGCAAGTTTCTCATTGATCTGGCTGGATTCTCAAGTAAGACCAACCAAATTCATGAATGTTATCCAACCATTTTGCTCATAGTCATAACCCTATCCCTAACCCTATGGGTCCCCAACCAGTTGGTTTTAACCCATAAAACATGTCCAATGATTCTTTTCAGTGATTCTTACCATGTCCATAGTATCAGAGCTATGATCTCGCAATTCGGAGGCATGGCTCCACTAGAGTACCTCTTTGATCTCCAAGTTACATTCTCTATCAAGTATCATTCCTCCACAAAAGCCTTTGGTGGAATTCCATTTCTACTGCTTGTTTTCGCAATCATATTCTTTCGATCATTACCCAAGATCCATGACTTGCTGTTAAGAGATAAACACCTTGGCTTGCTGTCAATAACTAAATACTGTAAAACACAGCACTTTAATTTACCTGGGGCCCTAGAATGCTTCTAAGATGGCGCTGAAGATTGCCAAATATCCATGTTTTCCCAGACATGTTTTTTATTTATGTCTTGGAATCATCATCATCATCATCATCATCGCTTAACATCCTCCTTCCATGCTGGCATAGGTTGGACAGTTTGACAGGAGCCGGCCAGGCAGAAGACTAACTAGGCTTCTGTGTCTGTTTTTGGCAGAGTTTTTATGGCTGGATGCCCTTTCTAACACCAACCACCCCACAGAGTGCACTCAGTGCTTTTTACATGGCACCAGCACAGGTGAGGTCAGTTTTGGTATCGTTTCTACAGCTGGATGCCCTTCCAAATGCCAACCACTTTACAGTGTGGGCTGAATGCTTTTTATGTGGCACCAGCACTGACAGGGTGACCAACTAACTTGCAAGATAAGGAATCTTTGAGAGGGGAGGAGGCGTTGGAGGAAGTGATCTTGTGTCAGGTGATGAAAGGTTGAAATGTGACAGAGAGACAGAAACAGGTGTCTTGCTGTAGGGGAGGTACATGGTTACCTGGCCAGAGAGAGAGGGGGAAGAGAGAGAGAGGGGGAGAGGAAAAGAGAAATCCTCATCCAGAAGGGATTCTGACTTTGATCATATATTAACTAATGACCAGAATAAAACAATATGTTACATCAATATTGGTGTCTGCATATGCATGCATGTCTGTATGTGTGTGTGTGTGCTTGGTGTAAGCATGATGTGTTGGAGATCTGATGAGCTAGCTCTCTTTATTTGCATTCATTCTGTAAATATACAATTGACTTGTATAATGCATAATTTCTTCCATATTGAAATTAATACTACATAAAGAAGACTGTGAAATGACCATAATCCAATGGAAGTCATGCACTTAAATAAATATACATTCACTTCTCATATATCCTAACTTTATGGTGGTTGTGTGGTAAGAACCTTGCTTCCCAGCCACATTGTTCCCAGTTCAGTCCCACTGTATGGCACCTTGGGCAAGTTCTTCTACTATAGCCTTAGGCTGACCAAAGCCTTGTGAGTGGATCTGGTAGACAGAAACTGTAAGAAGCATGTTATATATATATATATATATATATATATATATAT
>NC_069008.1:14280228-14282494 GCF_001194135.2 Octopus bimaculoides | reverse complement strand
TTTGTATGTACAATTGCAGCATAGATGATGTTTATAAGCCATTTAAGAGCACACACACACAAAAAAAAAAAAAGCATTCGATTCACTTCAACATTTAGATTTAATTTGTGTCAAGATATTTTCGTCACTTTCAAACTACGACCTGCTCACTGACAAAACTTCATGCTGTGGTTTCAAAACGACGACAATATTTTGACACAAATTAAATTGAAATGTTGAAGTGAATCTAATGGATTTTTGTCTCTTCTTAAATGGCTTCTAAACATCTTCCATGCTGCAATTGTTTTTGTTTCAGCACACAATCTCAGATCAAGTCACTTGCTATGCAAGTACATCTCTGTAACATATACATGATTATATATGATTATTATTACAAATTTGGCTTCTATTGGTAAAATCCCAAATTTGTAATAATATTTTAAATGATGCTGTTTACATTGCATTAGTAAAGTGTAAAATAGTAAATGTCCTGATAACCAGGAATACTTATTATTTTAAAAATATTAATGTGTGTGTGTGTGTGTGTGTGTGTGTGTGTGTGTGTGTGTGTATACATACATACACATATATGATAAATTGCACTTCATATTTGAAACTCTGATGAGGCAATAAGGTGTTACTTAGTAACTCGACTATGAGTCCACTGTATCTTATAGCAGAAACTGTTGTAAGCTAAAGATCATATGATAATTGTTTGTTCCTTTGTCATCTCGTTTACTTATACATATATATATATGTATATTTCCTTTTATTCTTTTACTTGTTTCAGTCATTTGGGTGTGGCCATGCTGGAGCACGGCTTTTAGTCGAACAAATCGACCCCAGGACTTATTCTTTGTAAGCCTAGTACTTATTCTATCGGTCTCTTTGGCCGAACTGCTAAGTGACAGGGACATAAACACACCAACATCAGTTGTCAAGCGATAGTTGTGAACCATGCTTTCGCCTGTGTGTATACATGTCCACACACACACACACACACACACACAGACATGCATACACATACAAACACACACAAACTGACCATTTTTACACACTCATGCCATCAAAAGCCACATTCTCCATCTTCCCCTAATTTCCAGTGAGTTATGTTTTGACCATGTAATGACCTGTGCTTTTCTCCGGACTATTCGCTTCTCCTTTCGTTCCCTCTTCTCTAGACGTTTTCCTCTTTCCGACCAAGAGCCATGCGTGAAACATTATTTCTACTCCTGTTTCCCCCCCTAAAACTTTTACTAAGCATTAATCTAATATATTCTCTGTACACATCCAGTCAACCTATGTTGCTTTTTCCTTTCTCTGTTAATTTTGGATTTGCCTATATATGTGTGTGTGTGTGTGTGTGTGTGTGTGTATGTATATATGTATATATATGTACTCTTTATTCCTTACTCTTTTACTTGTTTCAGTCATTTTGACTGTAGCCATGCTGGAGCACCGCCTCTAATCGAGCAAATCGACCCCAGGTCTTCTTCTTTGGAAGCCTAGTACTTATTCTATCGGTTCTCTTTTGCCAAACCGCTAAGCTACGGGGATGTAAATACACCAGCATCGGTTGTCAAGCGATGTTGCGGGGACAAACACAGACACACAAACATGTACATACATACATACAAACGTATATACACAACAGGCTTCTTTATTTTATATCTTTATTTTATAATCTCTATAGTTTCTGCTCCATTTAAATATATATGTCAAGCCTAAGTTTTCTTATCTACCTTGTTACCGCTCTCTTTCTCTCTCCTTCTCTCCTTCTCTCTCTCTCTGTTTCTCTCTTCATGTATAAGTGTGTGTGTACGTATGTTCCCTTGCCTTGGCATCACATGATAGTCATAAACAAGTGTCACCATCTAATAAGTAATGTCCTTCATTTCTTATCTTCCACTGAAAGCATTCCAGGCCATAGGGAAAAAAACATTACCTTGCACAGAAACAGGTAAAGGCTTGTTGGCAACAGGAAGAGCATCCAGCTGTAGCAAAAAAAAAAAAAAATTGTCTGCCTTGAAATATTCTGTCTGACCCATATCAAGTATGAGTGGCTGTGTGGTAAGTAGCTTGCTTACCAACCACATGGTTCTGGGTTCATTTCCACTGCGTGGCACCTTGGGCAAGTGTCTTCTACTATAGCCTCGGGCTGACCAAAGCCTTCTGAGTGGATTTGGTAGACGGAAACTGAAAGAAGCCCATCGTATATATGTATATATATATATATATATATGTGTGTGTGTATATGTTTGTGTGTCTGTGTTTGTCCCCCCCCCCC
>NC_069008.1:14278772-14280125 GCF_001194135.2 Octopus bimaculoides | reverse complement strand
GGTGTGTTTACGTCCCCGTAACTTAGCAGTTCGGTCAAAGAGACCGATAGAATAAGTACTAGGCTTCCAAAGAATAAGTCCTGGGATCGATTTGCTCGACTAAAGGCGGTGCTCCAGCATGGCCGCAGTCAAATGACTGAAACAAGTAAAAGAGTAAAAGAGTAAAGAGTATTAAAACAACGATGACAATGATGAAGGTGCTGCTGCTGTTAATGATGACGATGACGATGACGATGACGATGATAATTGAAACAAAACAGCAGCAGTAATTACAGGAACAGCAATGACCGAGACTATTTCATAAGTCTTGAAATGGTGTTTGTTTCCTAACAGTTACTATAGATTGATCCTACTCTAGATCCCTACTCTAGATCGATCCCAGTATGCAACTGGTACTTAATTTATCAACCCAGAAAGGATGAAAATCAAAGTCAACCTTGGTGAAATTTGAACTCAGAGCATAAAGACAGACAAAATACTACTAAGCATTTCACCCAGCGTGTTAACGTTTTCTGCCAGCTCACCGTCTTCTAATAGTTACTATATTGAATGATAATAAATACCAGTGCTGCCTTGTTTGTCGATGGAATGGGGTATAACTTACTTCACTGCACAGTTTAACAGGTTATAAGCAAAGAGATTAATCTCTTAATCTCCTTCATTAATTAGCTAATCCTAGTGAGTCATTGACTTAATCTGATAGCCTTGGGTAAAAAAAAGAAAATGAAGCCTATCCAGTATACTTACTCAATATGTTTCCACCCCGTCATTTTCTAAATAAAGTTAAATACCACATTGTACTATAAACATGCTGTAGTTACATCATTGTTTGAAATAAGGGAGACGGGGCTGATATCTAAGATCCTAATGAGGGAGCAGTTATGTAGTAAAATAGACCTGTTGAAAATAACAGTCATTTCCCTCTCAAATTGCAGATTGTCAGGGGATTTTGTGGAGGTGCATGGTTTAGTGGTTAGGGTGTTAGACTCGCAATTGTAAGATTGTGGTTTCAATTCCTGAACCAGGCAATGCATTGTCTTCTTAAGCAAAACACTCCACTTCATGTTGCTCCAGTCCACTCGGCTGTAGAAATGAGTACCACCAGTGGAGGCACATTGCTTAGTGGTTAAGGTGTTGGATTCATGACTGTAAGACTGTGGTTTCGATTCCTAGACTGGGTGATGTGTTTCGACCCCTCAGTTGTAGAAATGAGTTTAGCCCAGAGAAGGATGTGCTCCACCAGGCTTTCTCGCCCAAAATACGTGCTCTTCTCTTTCTTCATCATATGTATATATATGTATATATATATATCTATATATATATATATATATATATATATATATATATATATAT
>NC_069008.1:14276049-14278541 GCF_001194135.2 Octopus bimaculoides | reverse complement strand
ATATATATATATATATATATATACATATCAATTTGCTGAATTGGTCACCTGAAATCAGTGTTGATCACTACTGAAAGATTCTTTTAATTCTTTCTATGTGGGAGTCATACCACCTTTCAGGTTGTCATGTTGGAAAATTACTGCTCTACATTTATGCTATTGAGTACTAAACTATCGCTTGTTACCACTATGGCAGGTGTTATGAGGCAGGGCAGAGGTTGTGTAGTCTCTCTCTCTCTGACTCAGTCACTCTTTCATCTCTTCTCTCTTAGCCTCTCTTATCCACTATCTCTCTTTCTCTCTACTTCTCTCTTTCTTTCTACCTCTGCTTCTCTCTTTTCTGTCTATCTCCCTCTCTCTATCACTTCCTCACTGTCTCCCTCTTTCTCTCTGTTGCTCTCTTTCTATCTCTCTCCTCTCTTTCTCTCTACTTCTCTCTTTCTCTCTCTCTCTCTTTCTCTCTTTCTACCTCCTTCTCCTCTCTTTCTCACCACCTCTCTAGTTATCTATATCTCTCTCTTTCTCTCTACCTGCTTTTGTCTCTCTCTTTCTCTCTCCCTATCTGTCTATCTCTCTCTCTTAGCCACTGCCTTCTTTCTCCCTTTCTTATCCTCTCTCAAGACATTTCATTTATCGTTTATCTCTCTATTATCCTTTAAAACAAATGTTCCCACCATGACCATCACCATTAGTATGTTTTAAAAAAAGTGGGCTCTGGCATGGCTGTGTGGTAAAAAATCTCACTTTGCAACAAGGCAATTTCAGGTTCAGTCCCACTTAGTGGCACTTTGGACAAGCATCTTCTATTACAGCCCCGAGATGATCTAAGCCTGTAAGCGGATACTGTAGATGAAAACTATGTGGAAACCTGCCATATATGTATGTATATATGTATGTATGTGTATGTGTATGAATGTGTGTGTGTCCCCCACAACTATGTGACAGCCAATGTTGGTTTGCTTACATCCATGTAGGCAAGAGTGACTGATAGAATAAGTTATCAGACTTAAAAATGTGTACTAGATTTGATTTATTTGGCTAAATCTTTCAAGAGAGTGCTCCAGCACAGCCACAGTTCAATGACAAAAATGTGTAAAAGATAAAAGATAAATAAGATTACCTTTCAAATTCTTTGATAATGCTATGTTACTATGCATTATAAATTAATTAACCCACATTCTCAGTGCATGCACTGTTATGCAAATTGGGTTTATCAATCTAATGGAGTCCTAGTTTCTATATGCTATAAACAGTTACAAGCTTTCAGTTTCTCTGTAAGCAAGGAACGTGATTTTTTAAAAGCTCTGATGAAGATCTCAGAAGACCAAAAAATAAGAGATAAAAACTCATACAAATAAAAAAAACACATTATTTACATTATTTACATTTGACGGATATTTGTCCTCATCTTGTTTGTTGTTAACACAACGTTTCGGCTGATATACCCTCCAGCCTTCATTAGGTTTCTTGGGGAAATTCCAAACCTGGGTTCTCATTCCTAAGGTATTTTTCGATGATGTTATTATTATAATAATAATAATAATAATGATAATTATTATTATTATTATTATTATTATTATTATTGTTATTCAGGTCACTGCCTGGAATTGAACTCAGAATCTTGGGGTTAGTAGCCTGCACTCTCATCCACTATGCCATATGCCCGTGGGCAATTTTGGAGTGACAAGATTCAGAGTTCGATTCCAGGCAGTGACCTGAATAATGATAATAATAATGATAATAATAATAATAATAATAATAATAATAATAATAATAATAATAATAATAATAATAATAACAACAACAACAACATCAAAAAATACCTTAGGAATGAAAATCCAAGTTCGAAATTTCCCCCAAGACACCTGATGAAGGCTGGAGGGTATATCAGCCGAAACGTTGTGTTAACAACAAACAAGATGAGGACAAATATCTGTCAAATGTAAATAATGTTTTTTTATTTTTGTATGAGTTTTTATCTCTTATTTTATTCTTTTATTTATTTCAGTCATTTGACTGTGGCCATGCTGGAGCACCGCCTTTAGTCGAACAAATCGACCCCAGGACTTATTCTTTGTAAGCCTAGTACTTATTCTATCGGTCGCTTTTGCCGAACCGCTCAGTGACTGGGATGTCAATACACCAGCACCGGTTGTCAAGCGATGGTGGGGCGAACAAACACACATACACACACACACACATATGTATACATGTATATTATCATCATCATCATCATCATCATCATCATCATCATCATCATCATCACCGTCATCATCATTTATGACATCCTTATTGATTAACTGTTGCCAACACAAAACATAAGCAAGCTTCCCTGGGGCCTTGGATTTCCCCCTTTTTTATTGCCACTGCCCCTGGTGCTCTGTCTCCAGTTTTTACCCAGTTTCTCTCAGTTTTGGATCCTATTTATTTATGAATGTAATCTGTCCTGTTTGTAGTTCTAATTCTAATCTTGATAATCTCTTGCAAGGTCA
>NC_069008.1:14270226-14275347 GCF_001194135.2 Octopus bimaculoides | reverse complement strand
TATATATATATGTATGTATGTATATATATATATACATATCTATCTACATATGTAGTTAGCTGTGTGTTTGTATATATATATACAAGCATCCACATACCTAGATAGCTATGTATGTATGTATGTATCTATCTATATACATATATATGTGTGTGAGTGTGTATATATACACATACCAACTTACCTATCTCTTTGTACACACACACACACACACACACCTAGATATTACTTATCTGTATATATACCAATGGTCGTCTCTTGAGTCTGCCAAAGATGGTTGTGCAATTTCTTGCTGAAGAACCTGCACAGATGATTTACTTAGAGTAATCAAATGCTTGCATTGCACACAGGCTCACCCCCTCCATCTATACACATTCGCATCTTCATATCTAGATCACAATCTGTTGACAAGCACATTTGGATTATTAGATACTAAGATAGTCCTAGTCATCTGCCTGTGGACATGCATGTCTTGATAGCTATTCACCTATTGAACTATCCAATTGTATACATACACAGTGAAGACACATGGCTTAGTGGTTAGAGCATTGGGCTCACAGTCACGAGGTAGTGAGTTCGCTTCCCGGACCAGGCTGTGTGTTGTGTTCTTGGGCAAGACACTTTATTTTCACGTTGCTCCAGTTCACTCAGCTGTAGAAATGAGTTGCAATGTCACTGGTGCCAAGTGGTATCAGCCTTTGCCTTTCCCATGGGTAACATCTGTGGTGTGGAGAGGGGATATTAGTATGCATGGGTGACTGCTGGTCTTCTATAAACAACCATGCCCAGACTTGTGCATCAGAGGGGAACTTTCTAGGTGCAATCCTGTGGTTACTCATGACCGAAGGGGGACTTTTATACATACACAATTAGTAACTTCTCTTTTTATCTGTCCATCTATCTATCTATCTATCTATCTATCTATCTATCTATTTATCTATCTACTGGAGTAAGCACATAAATGTGAAACAAGGTGGAAAAAAGAGTACTCAAATACCAGAGGTAGAATAATATGCTTTATTTAAAATCAGCAGAAGTATAACAAAAGCTGTTACTCAGAGTTTCACGTTCTCGTTCATCGGACAGTTTTGTTAGAAATGGAACAGAAATGACGATATAATCAAAACTAGTTAAAGGATAGACCTTTAAAAATGGATTTGTTTCATTGGTCCTTTCAATTAACGGTCTTAAGCATGCAATGAACAAAATAAATGAATTCAATATAAATTCATCCTATTATAAAAATCGAAGAAAACCTGTTGTAAAATATTTATGTAATGCAGTGTGAAAATTTTAATTTTAATGTATTAATTGACTTATATTTCGTATATAATTATTTACAATGTGTATTTTGAATCTACTCTTCGATTTAAAGTTTTCCTCAATTTTTATAATAGGATGAATTTATATTGAATTCATTTATTTTGTTGATTGCATGCTTAAGACCGTTAATTGAAAGGACCAGTGAAACAAATCCATTTTTCAAGGTGTATCCTTTAACTAGTTTTGATTGTATCGTCATTTCTGTTCCATTTTAACAAAATTGTCCGACGAACAGAAACGTGAAACTCTGAGTAACAGCTTTGGTTATATTTCTGCTGCTTTTAAATACCGTAAATCTATCTATCTATACACCTCTACATAGCAAGATAGCTATCTGTCTGTACTCATGCATATAGATATGGATCATTGCAGATAAAGTGGATCAGAATACAAGCTGGATCATCAGTAAGCAATTCTTCAGATACTAGCTGTCAAATCTACATCCGTAGATAGTTTATTTTAGTGAAGAAAACTTTTCATAGAAGCCGAAATTCTGGGTCATGTAAATTTGTCGCAGAGTAAGAAAACATTGAATCAAAAATTGGAAGGGATTTTATAATCCTTAATTAACTATAATCCTTAATCAGCTTTCAAATAAGTCTATCAAATGTAACATTCATTTATTCATATTGCTTTCAATTAATCATGTGTTAACTTCTGGCTTTAAGATGTCGATAACGTGATTGTCTATCTTCAGAATGACATTGTTGTGTAGGTACAAGAGGCCAGATTTAGCTGGTTCAAATATAAAATGGGTAGGATAATTGGGCTGGATATGGCTGTTTTAAATGCTAAAGGGTTAAAGAATTTAGCATAATACCCCACAAATTTCAGTCTGTGATTAAATATAGATATGAATATATAGATAGCTATAAAACTATACACTTATATATATGGATATTTAGAGAGCTACGTGTCTCTTATATGCCCACCTAGATAGCTGTTAATCTTTCTATCTTTACATGCACATACAGAGAGCTAGAGAGCTTTATATCTCTACAAATACCCATCTAATTAGGTAGGTAGTTGTCTGTATGCAAATATATATATTTATAGATATATATATAGGAGTGGCTGTGTGGTAAGTAGCTTGCTTACCAACCACATGGATCCGGGTTCAGTCTCACTGCGTAGTACCTTGGGGAAGTGTCTTTTACTATAGCTTCGGGCCAACCAAAGCCTTGTGAGTGGATTTGGTAGACGGAAACTGAAAGAAGCCCGTCGTATATATATGTATATATATATATGTGTGTGTGTGTGTGTTTGTGTGTTTGTTCCCCAACATCGCTTGACAACCGATGCTGGTGTGTTTACGTACCTGTAACTTAGCGGTTCGGCAAAAAGAGACCCGTAGAATAAGTACTAGGCTTAGAAAGAACAAGTCCTGGGGTCGATTTGCTCGACTAAAGGCGGTGCTCCAGCATGGCCGCAGTCAAATGACTGAAACAAGTAAAAGAGTAAAAGAGAGTAAGAGTATCACTTTGAAACAGAGAAATTGCATTATAGATCCAGAGACAGTTTCAGACAGAAGCATTTTCAGCCATTTCTTCATTAGTGAATCTATTTTGCTTGCAACATTCTTGCGTTAGCATGTCATCTTTGATTTCTAACCTACATATTTCTTACCTCTGACCTCCCAAGTTCATTTGTATTACCTTTACCTTTCCTTTTGTCCTCTCCTTAAGTTATTTCATCTGGAATTTTCTGGTACTCATATATTAACCCTTTAGCATTTAAACCGGCCATATCCGACCAAAAGTATTCTGCCTGTTTTATGTTCAAACTGGCCAGATCTGGTCTCTCACACCAACCCCACAATATTGTTTTAAAAATTAACAGCTTCCTCATCAAAATCTCATACCTATAAGATAATGTATGATTAGTTCAAAACAATGTAGATGAAAAAGCATTAATTTTGGCAGAATAATGTGAACACTAAAGGTTTAATCATTTTCCTTCATCAATATCTCACATCTTGTTAAATTTCTTTCAACCACTTGAAGTTGTTCAAATTTTCACTGTATTTTTCTAAAAAATAATGGGCATAGTTCTAACGTAGTTTCACGTGTTCATGATGAAAATCACATTAACTCTTTTGCTAGAAATTAATAATAAAGATGTTACAATCATATAAAGTTATGTAATTTTAGCCAATCGGCAGCCTGCAATTATCTAATACAGGGGTTTTCAAACTTTTTGACTTACGGACCCCTTTATAAACACTTATGAAATTTATACATAAATATTTGCTTAAAATAACATATATTTTTACATTTATTTATTTAACAGTATTTAACAAATAGGTTTATTGTCAATTAAAAGATTTCGATTAAAAAATATATATAGAATCAAATTGCCCATAAAAAGTATTTGCTGTCTACGGACCTCCTGTTTTGTCCTTGCGGACCCCCTGTGGTCCGGGGACCACAGTTTGAAAACCTCTGATCTAATATATTGGAACTGTGATTATTTGTTGTCATGGGAACAGCACATAAGAAACCTTTAAGTGGTCTCTTGACCTGCTAGCAGCCAGATCTTCCTTTAAATACACCATAACATCTAAAAATATGAAGGTGCATGGCTTAGTGGTTAGGGTATTTGGGTTGCCATCGTAAAGTCATGAGTTCGATTCCTGGCGGTGTATTGTGTCCTTGAGCAAGACACTTTATTTCACGTTGCTCCAGTCCACTCAGCTGGCAAAAATGAGTTGTGCCTGTAATTCAAAGGGCCAGTCTCGTCACATTTTGTGTCACACTGAATCTCCCAGTGAACTACGTTAAGTGTGCACATGTCTGGTGTATTTATCTCCCCTGTAACTTAGCCATTCGGCAAAAATGACCGATAGAATATGTACTAGGCTTACAAAGAATAAGTCCCGGGGTCGATTTGCTCGACAGAAGGCAGTGCTCCAGCATGGCCGTAAGTCAAATGACTGAAGCAAGTAAAATAATAGAGGAATAAAAGAATCACATCATTGAAATCTCAGAGCTACAAGATAATGCATGACTTATGTATATCGATGGGAACAAATAGTCATTACATTTGACAGAGACACCTGAAATGTAAAGGGTTTCCATTCTGGGATGGTTCGGATGGTTTGAGGTGATCGGCTGAGCTGCAGGGCCAACCACATTATGGTGTTATTTTTACATGGCACCAACACTAATGTGGTTGCCAAGCAACATACAAGGACAGGAAAAGAACAGGTGTAAAAGCCCTGTGGAAAAAAAAGAGGCGAGGGGGTATATTTGGGAGGGTGTATAAATATTTTTTATTTTTATTTTTTTAATTTTTTATAGTTCCAGCTTAGAGCTGTGGCCATGCTGATGCACCGCCGTGGTAATTTTAGTAAGACCCCTTAATGCAGGCCCTGGGTAGGATTGAACCTGCCCAGGATGTTCAATGTGGCTGTCTAATTATGTCTCTACCCACGAGACCACCAAGACACCCAACATCTATATATGCAAAATATATATATATAAATATATAAATGTGTTGCATAAAATGCGGTTTCAGAGAATAGTGCAGTTATCACAAAATGCTCCTCTTACAGACTTGGGTATCAGTTCACAAAACAGTTGTAATCTTACAGATGTCACGCGGTTATTCACCTCTCGTACCTCCAAATTTTATGGTTGCATATATATATGTATGTGTGTGTGTGTGTGTGTATGTGTGTGTGTGCGTGCGTGTGTGTGTGCATGTGTGTATACATGTATGTATATGTATATTTCTGTGAGTATAGATGTGTGTGTGTATGTATGTTTGTGTGTGTATATATATGTATGTGTGTATATATAT
>NC_069008.1:14262961-14266527 GCF_001194135.2 Octopus bimaculoides | reverse complement strand
TATTATTATTGTTATAATCATCACCATTAATCGTCAAAAGTTACAGAGTGACTCAAGGGCCGAGAGTTTTTGTGTATTTGGCACTTATCAAAACTACACGCACACACACTAATAAATGCATTCACACACACACACACACACACACACACACACACACACACACACACTACACACACACGTTTAGTGCAACCAGACTGGGATACATGTGATGTAAGTTCAGTTATTTATTCACGCTGCTTCCTCTCTCTCTCTCTTTTCTTTTTCCTACCTCCTTCCTTTCACCACCACCACCACCACCACCACAACCTCCATCATCAATATTTGCTTTGCACCTTTCAAACGTTGTCCCACCACCTCCTACTCTTACCCCTCCCCCCCGCCACCAATTGCTAAGCTTCCCTCTTGTTCGTTTTTTCTCTCCCTTTTCTCCCTTTTCTTTCTTTTTCAGAGATTGTTTCTCTACACTTTCTACCACCACCGCCTTCGCCACTGCCACAACAACCACCACAACAACAACTACTACTACTACTACTACTACTACTACTATAACTACAAACCTAACCCCCATCCGCTCATTTCCACTCCGCTCTTCTCCTCTCCGTCTTTCTCTTCTTCGATCTCCCTTTCTAATAATACATCATTCATTGCTGTTTTCCTCTCTCTTTCACTCTCTCGCTTGCTACCTCACTCCTCACACTCCACCCCTCTCATCCCCTCTTTATCTTTATTCCATTCCTCCACTTCTTCCAACTCCTCCTTATCCTGCAGCCACGCTCTTCTCGCTTTGAGTATCCTTTCACTTCCTCTACCGCTATTTCTACTTTCATTTTCTCTTTCGCTCTTCCTCCTTCTGTTACTGTCTCCTCGCTCTCACTCTCTCGCTTCCCTATATAACTATCGTTTTTAAACCCTTCGCCACTGTCCCCATCACCTCCACCATCACCATCAACATATACGAATCAATGAAAGTGAGAGAACATGTAACTACATAAATCGTTCGCCGTTTTGGAAATAACCAAATCTTCCCTAAATGAGACGCTACTGTCTTAGAAGAAAAAAAAAATGCTATATATTGCATAACATAACATACTTCCAGGTTCCGTATGTGTAGGGAAAAAAAAACTGGGATACCTTAGAACGGGGCTAGCCCCCTTAGATCATATCCTAAGTGTACTCAGTCACAGCTGACCTTGGGCTAAATAATACGCATACACATACACACACACATAAACACACACACACCTACATTAAATATAGCTACCATCGCTTGTTTCATAATCTCATTTATCTTACCCTTTCCCATGTTGTTGCTGCTGTACTTGTTCTTTAACCCCAGGTCAGGAGGACAGACCCTTGCACAAAGGCAATTCTAATGGACATCGTCCCACCAGTTTTTTCTTCTATTTTACGGGAAACACCACGTTATCTAACGCATCCTTTATATAAAACGGTGCTATGTACTTCGTGAGAAATGTGGCTGCTATTTCTAGCCTTAAGTCTCTATACTGAGTCTGTCCTTTTCAGTTAGTTTTGTTTTTGTTTTTGGCTATTGACGTATGGATTATCATTGTTGCTTAGTCCCAATTTCTGATTACATCGATTTATGATCAAAAGCAGTTTTTTAAAATAACCACACCATCATATTTGAAAGAATCTAGGACTACGCTACGATTTTTAATACGTCATTCCCGTACTAAGACTGGGGTGCGATCTGAGGAAGACTCGGCTGCTATTTCCAGCAATCTGAGTGACCAACTAGAGGCTATTTAATCGGCTCAAGTTGTGTACAACAACAAAGTGTGGTCTACTGATGGTTACGTAATCCCTGATCCCTGATCCAGCAGAATAAATATATGATAATCAAAAATATTCCAGTGAAAATCGTCCCATTTTCTGTGTGTCAAATATCACATTTATCCAATGTGTCTTACATTATTTACGACAATAATACGAGTTTTGCGTGAGATTTGGCTGCTATTTCTAGCCTCAAGTCACAACACACGGGCTGTATTATTTATTTATTTATTTACTTTGGCTTCTAAAGCGTGGATTATAATCGTTATTTAAGCTACCCCCCCCAATCAGGCCTGATTAATCGATTTATGATCAAATGCATTTTAAAAACGACCACACCATCGTTCATTACAGGAATCTAGGACTACCCTATTTGATACGTCATTCTCATTTTAAGACTGGGGCGTTTAGAGGAAGATTTGGCTGCTATTTCCAGCAATCTGAGCGACCAAATAGGGGCTTTTAAATTGACTCAAATAGCATACAGTAACATAGTATGTTGTAATGATTATTCAGACCCTAAGTTAACCTTTATGTATGTATAATCAAAAATATTCCAGTTGTGACCACCCTGCCTGATTCCCCAGCTACAATCATTCAGCGTGTCCTTCCTTTTCTATGACAGAATGGTGTGAATCGTAAACGTGATTTGCACTCAACGTTTGTTAATACTAGCTGCCCCAGATTTCGCTGCTATTTCTAGCAAGTCAAGCAACTATGTAGAGGTTCCCCACTTTTATACTAATTTCTCCATCTACATATCTTTTAACGTTTGTATTCAGCTATCAATCTATCTTGCTAGTAATCTAATTGTCTTATCGTCCATCTATCTATCTATCTATCTATCTATCTATCTATCTATCTATCTATCTATCTATCTATCTACATATTTATGAATCTATCTACCTCTCTGTCTATCCATCTATCTACCTACCTATTTATCCATCTGTTCATCTATCTATCTCACTCTCTTCTCCAAATGCATTTCCTTGCATTCTCTATTATTCCATGTTATCAAGCTACAGTTGTCTAAACACACCATCCACCCATCATCCATCCTCATTTCGTTATCCTGCTCGCCTTGCCTTCTAATTTATCGAATTCATTTTATATCTCTCCCATTCACTAAATAACATAACATACATCTCTAAAATTTCAACATCAGCTGCCTATTGGCAGCTGAGTCTACTTGCTTCTCCTGCCACACACACTATTATCATCATCACCATTATTACTACTACTACTATTCTCCACCTGGTCTTCTCATTGCTGTATTAAAAATCACACATACATAGACATATCCACGCGCATATAGAGGCAGGCACGCGCTCTCGTATACATACTGATGCGCGCATACACACGCGCACACAATAAGAGGCACGCGCACAGACGCGCCACATGAGCCCGCGCGCATACGCGAACGCACGCGTGCGTACGTATGCGCGAGCACGCACGCACGCGCACACATGCACACAGACGCGTAAGCACACGCAAATAGAGTGCGAGAGAGATAGACATGAGGATGTGAGAGAGTGGGAGACGAAATACGCAGAAGGAGAGAGAAAGAGGTAAAGAAAGAGATAGAGGGATAGAGAGAGAGAGAGAGAGAGATAAAGGAAGACAGAGAAAGAGAGGGATTCAGAGAACTACAGAGATAGATAGATAGATAGATAGAGAGAGAGAGAGAGAGAGAGAGAGAGAGAGAGAGGGAGAGACAGAAATAGATAGATAGATAGACAGACAGACAGATAGATAGATAGATAGATAGATAG
>NC_069008.1:14257446-14262148 GCF_001194135.2 Octopus bimaculoides | reverse complement strand
CATATATAGACATACATATATCAACGCACAAACATATTTCTATATACATATGTGTGTGTGTCTATCTATCTATCTATCTATCTCTTTTTATATACATATATATACACACACACATATATATATATATATATATATATATATGTGGGTAAAAATGCGTTATTAGCGACTATATAGTAATGCAGCGAACATATTTATTGAGTTAAACGGGAACGCTCTAGCTTCATTACGTCATTATTTTAATGTTGACAGCACATTACGTCATGTGTAATGGTGTTGATGTCAGGTATTTCAGCTGTGATGGTCGATTACGTCATTCATATTGTGGTGATTATATATATATATATATATATATATATATATATATATATATACATATATACATATGTGTTTGTGTGTATTTGTGTGTGTGTGTGTATAATATATATATATATATATATATATATATATATATATATTTATTTATAGATGTAGATATATTCGTATCTATAGATTTATACTGATTGTATCCATCCGTCTGTCCGTCCGTCTGTCTACCTATCTACCTATCTATCTATCTATCTATCTATCTATCTACATATGCGTGCTCGCGTGCGACTGTGTGTGTCTATACATTTTAGATTGTTACACATTCACGCGCACATATCTATTCATCTGTCCCCTTCACTCACTCACTCACTCTCTCTCTCTCTCTCTCTCTCTCTCTCTCATATATGTGTATGTATGCGTATGTATGCGTATGTATGTATGTATGTATGTATAAAATGTAGGTTTATCGTTGATCACACATGCACGCACACGCACATACATGGAATACATTCACGTGCGTATACCTACCTATATGCCTATCTCTTCCTCTCTCTCTCTCCCTCTCTCTCTCTCTCTCATTCTCTCTCTCTCTCTTTCTCTCTGTCTCTCTCTCTCTCTCTCTCTCTATCTCCCTTCTCGACTTCTCAGCCACTTGAACACCTCCCCCCGATCCACTCTTCTGCCACCCCCCCTTTCTACCCACCTTGCTCCCACCTTTCATGTTCCCCTCCCCTTTTCCCCACACTTGCCCTCATAATACAGACATAACCCTGGTTCCACCCCCCCATCCTGCATCTCCACCCAACCTCTAACTACATAAGCCACCTACTCACTAAACCCTTTGACGCTAATCCCTTTTCCATTCCGTACTCCCTTCCACAATAGCGTGTACTCTTGTACTCTCTCCATTAGCATCTTCTTATAACAATGCATCACTCCCTGATCCAAATAATCTCTGTTACTTTCCCCACTACCCCCTTCTCACTGTGATAATCTTTTCATCTTTACCGGTTTCATTCATTGGATTGCAGCCATGGGGCACTTACCAGTACTTAGTAGGGTTTGTTTTTCTTTTAAAAGTCTGGTACAATTCTATTGGTCTCTTTTGCCAAGTTATGGGGATGTAAACAAACCTATACTAGTTGTTAGTTGGTGGGGGTGGGACAAACACAAACACAAACACACACATATGGCTGTGTGGTGAGAAGTTTGCTTCCTGACTGCATGGTTCCTGGTTCAATCCCATTGTGTAGCACTTTGGGCAAATGTCTTCTTCTATAGCCACAGACCTGAACAAACCCTTGTGAGTGGATTTGATAGACGGAAATTGACAAAAGCCCGTTGTGCATGTGTGCTTGTGTGTGTGTGTGTGTGTGTGTTTGTCCACTTCCCACTGCTTGACAAGTGGTGTTGGTCTGTTACCAGGCTTATACTTATGACTGACTTCTACACAATTTCCATCTACCAAATTCGCTCACAAGGCATCGGTTGGCCTAGAGCTATAGTAGTAGACACCTGCCCAGAGTGCCATGCTGTGGGACTGAACCTGGAACCAAGTGCTTGCAAAATGAGCTTCCCAACCACACAACCATGCCCTCCACTTGCTCTTCTCGTCATACTTTATCCTCACTCATCATCTCAAAGTTACTAAACCTTTTTTCCTCTTCTCCATCAGTTATAGGGAGCACCATTTAAACCCCTTAACCCTTTAGCATTCAGCTTACCATGTCAAAAATAATTCTTATTCATTCACTTTGTTTTGAATTAATCATGCTTTGAGATTTTTATGAAGTAACTGTTACTCTTTAGAATGAAATTGTAAAGGAAGGTGTGATGGGCTGGTTTGAACAGGTAGAATATTTGAGTCGGATCCAGGTGGTTTAAACGGTGAGGAGGTTAACGTTCCAAGTTGCTGTTGTAATGGAAAATATGCCTGATGAATTCTACAAGATGGTTAAGTCAAGATGTGCATCCAGTTATCAAAGCTATGACAAAAAAGATACTGGTGCACTTTTAAGGTCCTCTTGAGCCCTCTAACTGGAACCATCTTCTGTGTTTCCTTTGCTATATACATACATATATATATATATATAAATAGATAAATATGATTTAGGGAAAAACGATAGATTCTTCCCTATGAAATTTTTCCACAATAACTACTTGATAAATTCTTATATAAGAGTTTATCCTATTATTGTATTAATTTCATTTGCTATATACATAAATATATATATATATTATAAATAAACAGGACCAGTAGGTATAAGTTGATTAGTGTTTTAAATGTTGAGTAGAGCACCGGCACAGTTTAGGCTACCTGGTGTTCTGTTTTTCATTTTGTCCACGTTTTTTGGTGATGTCCTATACCCAGATATGCATCTATATATACATGTAGATGGAGGTATGTACATACATGTACGTATATATGCATATACTCACATATTATTTGTATTACTACATGATCGAACGCACGCGTCTTCTTCGCAAGTAAGTTTTAACTTAATATTTCTGACGCGACTCTATTATTGTATTCTTCTCCCCCTCTCGTTCTTCCTTCTGTTGTTCTTCGCCTCTCCCCTTCACTACTATATCTCTCTCTCTTCCTCCCTGTCTCTCGTTGCTCACCTATATTCAACTTCTTCCCCTTTTTTTCTCTCTCTACCACTCTTCTTACCCCTTGCTGGTCACGTGTGACCGGCTACTGCTTTCTTATCTTGCCCACTGCCAAGCTAGTATGAACTTTCTTCTCTCTTCCTTTCAGTTCGTCACATCACAGTGTTCAGTATACATATATATTTTTTTCACGTCTGGCCTTACAGCCCTTCTTGTTTATTTTCACTGTTTCGTCTTCTTGTCGTGTTTTCTGTTCGCCACTATATTCCTCCACATTACAAATTTAATTTGTTTCCGCGGGAAGAGCCATTCTAACAATGCGTCCTGCCCTAACTCTTCGAAATGCTTAGTTTTAGAATGGTGGTAGCTGATGAAGGAAATGTTCTCTATGTGGCCTGTGTGTTTTCTGTGCTCTGTTTATGTTCTGTTTCTCATTTTGTCTACGTTTTGTTGTGACGTCCTGTACCCAGATATGCATCTATATATACATGTAGATGTAGGTATGTACATACATGTACGTATATATGCATATACTCATATTATTTGTATTACTATATATATATGTGTGTGTGCGTGTGTGTGTGTGTATAGGATATAAATAAAGTGTTTACTCACAGGCTGAAATCTGACATTAGAAAAACAATGAAGAAAAGAATTTTATTGATGAATTGATGAATTAAGAAATGAGTAAAATTAGTATTTATGTTAGATGAACTGATAAAGAAATCATTTTTTAATTTATTGGTTACAGTTCCTTGTGTGTGTGTGTATGTGTGTGTGTGTGTGCTTGCATGTAAGCACCCCTCCACACACACATACACACACACACACACAACATCCACACACAATATTTTTTAGTGTAGGTGGGTTAGTAAACATACATTTGTCTCTCTGTCTATCTGTCTATCTGCCTGTCTGTCTGTCTGTCTGTCTTTCTGCATGCCTATAGTCTATCTGTCTGTCTGTCTGTAGTGTGTCTACCTATCAACTTTCTCTCTCTCTCTTTCCCTACTTCTCTCTCTTCCTACTTCTCTCTCTCCCTACTTCTCTCTCTCCCTCCCTCTCTCTCTATGTACATATATATATATATATATATATATATATATATATATATATATATATATATCACACATACAAACACACACACACACACACACACACACATATATGCACTCATATGTGTGTATGTATGTATATATGTATATCTGTGCAAGTATTTGTATGTATATACATTAATGCAAAATCAATGTGTATATGCAATCACTTGTGTAATCCTGGTGGTACTTCTTCCAATTTCAAATAGTCTACGTGTAGCCTGGCATCCCATGATGGGATTTCTTGTCTATTTGAATGTTAGGTTGTAAATGCCTTAAACCAATTCTACGTGTTTTGCTTAAAATGTGTATTTGACATTTATCATTAATCTCATCACCATAACCTATCCTTGTCACTCTAACCACCTCCCATTCTAACTCCTCCTCCCCATCATCATCGTCGCCGTCGTCATCATCATCATCATCATCATTATTATTGTTTCCATCATCATCATTGTCATGATGATGATGATGATTTTACTTGCATTTTTTTTCATGCTAGAATGGGTTGAGTGCCAGCATAGATATACATGTACACACACACACACACACACACACACACAGACACAAACACACACACAACACACACACACACACACACACGCACGCACACACAAACACACACACCGACCAAAGCCTTGTGAGTGGATTTGGTGGATAGACCCTGAAAGAAGTTCATCATATATATG
>NC_069008.1:14255817-14256658 GCF_001194135.2 Octopus bimaculoides | reverse complement strand
ACACACACACACACACACACACAGACACAAACACACACACAACACACACACACACACACACACGCACGCACACACAAACACACACACCGACCAAAGCCTTGTGAGTGGATTTGGTGGATAGACCCTGAAAGAAGTTCATCATATATATGTATGTATGTATGTATGTATGCATTTGTGTGTCTGTGTTTGTAAGGCATGCTCAAATGGTGTTTTTTACGTGCCACCTGCACAGGAGCCAGTCCAGTGGCACTGGCAACAACCTCGCTTGAATATTTTTTCATGTGCCACCGGCACAAGTGCCAGTAAGGCAACGCTGGTAATGATCACACTCGAATGGTGCTTTTTATGTGCCACCAGCACAGAAGCCAGTCAACTGCTCTGGCAACAATCATGCTCAGATGGTGCTCTTAGCGCTCCACTAACACGGATGCCAGTCATCGAATTTGAAGCACACACAAACGAATAGAGCAGTAATTATTACAACAAAAATTAAAATTTTGGACATAGAGTTACCAAAGGTTTCATATCCACAAAGCCAAAGCCTTGTGGACAGCTGGTCGGACTCTATACAGAGACAAAAAATATATATGTGAAGGCACGTGGCTTAGTGGTTAGGGGCATTCGACTCATGATCGTAAGGTCATGAGTTCAGTTTTCAGCGACGCGTTGTGTCCTTGAGCAAGACACTTTATTTCACGTTGCTCTCGTCCACTCAGCTGGCAAAAATGAGTAGTATCTGTATTTCAAAGGGCCAGCCTTGTCACACTCTGTGTCACGCCGAGTATCCCTGAGAATTACGTTAAAGGTACACGTGTCTGTGGAGTGCTCAGCCACTTGCACG
>NC_069008.1:14245051-14248970 GCF_001194135.2 Octopus bimaculoides | reverse complement strand
CTATCCGTCCTTCTATCCGTCCTTCTATCCGTCCTTCTATCTATCCGTCCTTCTATCTATCCGTCCTTCTATCTATCCGTCCTTCTATCTATCTCTATATGTATCTAACTCTGCCATTCAGACTAGTATGATATTGATTAATGGTTTTGCTGCCAGTGTTGTTGTTCAACTAGGCCATTTCAACACACACTGCCATTAAATCGATCACCTGCTCCTGCTCCTCCTGCCCCTCCCGCTCTCTCTCTCTCTCTCTCTCTCTTTCAGACAACTATTTTCTTTATCTCTCTATCGCATTCAATGTCCTTCTAACCCTTCCCTGACCTCTCTCTCCCCTCCTCTCTCTCGCTCTCTACTCTTTCTAATATCCTCTGTCTCTTTTCATGTCACCATTATTCTCTCTCTCTCTCTCTCTCTCAATCCCTTTCTTAGTTTCTCTCTCATCTTTCTTTCAATCTATCTCTCTGCCTCTTTCTCTTTATCTCTAAGTTTCTGTTGCATTCAGTTTCTCTGTCTTTCTCACTCTCTCTCTCACTATATCTCTCTCTCTCTCTCTGTCTGTCTGTCTGTCTATCTTTTCATCTGTCAATTTATCTATCTCTCAATCTATGTATCTGTCAGTGTTTATCTGTGTGTCTGTCTGTCTGTTCATCTATCTCTCTGTCTCTCTCGGTCTCTTTATCTATCTGTCCATCCCTCCGTCTGTCTGTCTGTCCGTCTTTCTGTCCATCCATTCATCCATCCGTCCATCCCTCCGTCTGTCTGTCTGTCTGTCTGTCTTTCTGTCCATCCATCTGTCTGTCCGTCTGTCTATCTGTCCGTCTGTCTGTTTTTCTGTCTGTCTTTCTTTCTGTCCATCCATCCATCCATCCATCCATCCATCCATCCATCCAGCTATGTGTTTATCTGTCTGTCTGTCTGTCCGTCTTTCTGTCCATCCATCCATCCATCCATCTATCCATCTGTCTGTCGGTCAATCTCCCTCCTTCCTCTCCCTCTTTCTCTTTCCCCTGGGTGCAGTAGTTTACTTGGCAGTCTCATCATTTCCAGCTTAGAGTCTGCTTGCATGGCACCTTGGGCAAGTATCTTCTCTCTTACCTTCAGGTCAATCAAAAAGACTTGTGACTGAAATTTTATCTGTGTAAAGTTCCAGACTAACTCTTATCAATGAAACCCTATGGCCGTTCTGTCCTTTCTTTCATATTTTTCTTTTTACACAAAGTGTATTGACAATGGTGAAGGTGCATGGCTCAGTGGTTAGGGCATTCAGCTCATGATTATAAGGTCACAAGTTCAATTCCGGGCGACATGTTGTCCTTGAGCAAAACACTTTATTTCACCTTGCTTTATTCCACTCAGCTGGCAAAAATGAGTAGTACCTGTGTCTCAAAAAAGCCAGCCTTGTCACACTCTGTGTGTCACACTGAATCTCCCTGAGAACTATGTTAAAGGTACACATGTCTGTGGAATACTCAGCCACAAACATGTTAATTTCATGTGTGGGCTGTTCTGTTGATTAAATCAACTGGAACCCTTGTCATCATGAGTGACGGAGTGCCATTGAGAACACTATCCAATGTCTCTATTTTTCAAACAAATTTTTTTAAAAAACCCCAAAGTGTTGGCAGGACTGTTGGCCACGGGGTAAAGAAGCTAGCTATGCAACCACATGCTTTCACATTCATTTCTGCTGCAACAAATATAAGATGAAAGATGTGTGTATATGTGTGTGTATGTGTGTGTATATGTGTGTGTGTGTATGTGTGTATGTGTGTGTATATGTGTATGTGTGTGTGTGTGTATAAGTGGTGATAATACATATATATATATGTGTGTGTGTGTGTGTGTGTGTGTGAGGGAGCTTTGTGTTTCTTCCCCACAACTTACATCCCTATGACATAGCAGTTTGGCTAAAGAGAATGATAGAATAAGTACCAGACACAAAACTAATAAATGCTGGAGTTGATCTGTTCAACTAAAACCCTTCAAGGTGGTGATCCAGCATGACCACAGTTCAATGACTGTAACACATATAAGACGGAAGATATATATTAGTATACCCATGATGTCAAAAATTATTGCATTTTAAAAGCTGTAACTGTTACTTGATAAATGATTTCACATTACATACATTCCATGTAAATGCATGATATATGGCCAGGCTATATTATACTAGAAGCTCATTAATGAAAACAAATCGATAATCAATGTTGTATTCATTCTATTCATGTAAAATATAAATATCATTATCACGTGCCCTATACATAGAGTTGTTAGACCCAGGAAGACATGGGATGAGATGGTGAAGCGTGATCTTCGAATGTTGGGCCTTGCAGAGATAATAGCAACTAACTGAGACCTTTGGTGATATGCTTGAGAAGACCCATCGAGCCAAGTGAGATCATAGTCATGGCTGATGCCAGTGTCGTGTAGCTGGCCCCTGTGCCAGTGACACGTAGAAAGCACCGTTCAGATGTTTGGCCTCATGGGGGCAGTGACAGGTGATTGAGATCTTTGGTAATATACCGAGCTTGAGAAGACCGGTCAAGCCAAGTGAGATCGTAGTCGTGGCCAATGCTAGTGTTGTGTAACTGACACATAAAAAGCACCCTTCAAATGTTGGGCAATATGAGGCAATATGTGACTGGCACCTGTGCCAGTCACATGGGAAAAAGCACCCTTCAAACGTTTGGCCTCATGGAGGTGGTGACAGGTGACTGAGACCTTCAGCAATATACTTTGCTTGTAAGGCAGCGAGCTGGCAGAAATGTTAGCACGCCGGGCGAAATGCTTACTGGTATTTTGTCCGTCTTTATGTTCTGAGTTCAAATTCCACCGAAGTTGACTTTGCCTTTCATCCTTTCAAGGTCAATAAATTAAGTACCATTTGCATACTGGAGTCGACCTAATTGACTGGCCCCCACCACCAAAATTTTGTGCCTTGTGCCTGGGGTAGAAAAGAATATAAGTTGGCTAGCTGGCGGAAACGTTAGCATGCCGGGCGAAATGCTTAGCAGTATTTCGTGTCTTTACGTTCTGAGTTCAAATTCTGCTGAAGTCAACTTTGCCTTTCATCCGTTTAGGGTCGATAAATTAAGTACCAGTTGCATACTGGGGTTGATCTAATTGACTTGCCCTCACCCCCAAAATTTTGGGCCTTGTGCCTAGAGTAGAAAAGAATATAATTTGCTCGAGAAAACCTGTCAAGCCAAGTGAGATAATAGTCATGGCTGGTATGAGTGTCACATAACTGGCACCCATGAAAAAAAAAACACGTGAAAAGCACCCATGACAGTCTCAGAGTGATTGGTGTTAGGAAGGGCATCCAGCTGTAGAAACCGAGCTAAATCAGACTGGAGCTTGGTACAGCTCTCTGGCTTACCAGTTCCGGTCCAACCATCTAACCCATACCAGCATGGAAAGCAGATATCAAATGATGATGATGATGATGATACATTCACTGCCGATATTTCATACGGTTAACGTAAATGAGTTTCTGTATGAAATGCATAACAGTTTTTTTTTATGTCCGTATATGATGTACACTCCATGTATTGAGCATAAATCTCACACATTGCTGATACTTTATTCACGTAAAGGTTTATTAAAAGCATCAATGATGAAGAAAGAAATTCAAATTTCTAAGTAAAAATATTATAAAAATTCGCTTAAATGGAATGATGATCCATGTCCAGCGAATCAATAGAAATACATTAAAATAAGCACAAATGTACTTTACATCATTTCTCTGAGCATGGATCTATTGTTTCTCACAAAAATGTATATATACAAAATTATATATTTATATGTGTGTGTGTGTGTGTGTGTGTGTGTGTGTGTATGTATGTATATATATATATATATGTATGTATATATACATATATATGCATATATATATATACATATATATGTATATATATAT
>NC_069008.1:14242395-14243738 GCF_001194135.2 Octopus bimaculoides | reverse complement strand
GTCGTATATATGTGTGTGTGTATATATATATATATATATATATATATATATGTATGCATACCTTGTTTTAATCTATAGAGGATAGAGTGAGTAGTATTTTCTATAAGCCTGAGAACTCATAACACGTAGTTTTCATGGTATATAAATGACTGAGATTAAAACATTGGCCCCTGGATGGGTCGCTGATCCATCACAATGTTAACTTCCCAATTATTGTTGGAAACTATTTACAACTGAGTGGACTGGAGGCAACATTAATTGAAGTGTTTCCCTTGAGAACACAATGCACCAACCAGTCTGGAAACTGAACTCACGATCTTATGATCCTGAAAGCCACACCCCAAGCACCAGGTTATGTACCATCACTAGAATGACTTGTTCGACATCATTATTATTATTATTTTTTTTTTATACAATCACAGAAATTACACCAATATTCAATATCTTACAGTGTTGGACTCTTTCGAGTCCAGCCAAAAATTCAAGTAAACGCAAATAGCATTTCTGTTCAGCTGTGAGAATCAAACAGGCTGAAGTTTCTTCACAACTCTTGTGCATGTTGCATAATTTTCATTAAAAAATGGCTCATTCATATGGCATCATTTCTGCTTTTTTCTCCAGTTCTTGGTGCAAATATGTCTGAGCTGTTTGTTGTTTGATAAAAAAGGAGGTTATTATTTCACAGTTTGTTGTTTGATAAACAAGGAGGTTATTACTTCACACTGTTGTTTGATACAACAAATCGATGTGGTTGGCTTCATGTCACCTCTGCTCTTCAGAAGAAGTTAGCTCCATATTATTTCTGCTCTTCAGAAGAAGTTGGCTCCATATTATTTCTGCTCTTCAGTGGTGGTTGGCTCCATATCACCTCTCCTCTAGCATTTCTAACTCATCATGTCTATTTCATTCCTCATCCATACTTTTCCCAAGTGCCATTCTCTGCATCAGCCACTAAACCCAATTAGTCTCCTCAGGACTTTAGCCCTCTGGAATTCCCCAACTCTACTCATTCTTCGCGTATAGACACCCACGCATGACAGTTCAAGATAAATGTCAACTCCATTGACAATGGATGGCTTGCACTGGCTTTCGGCTCAACTACCTCCTCCTAACCAATCCAATCAAAAGCAATATATATATCTGAAGACATACACTAGGAAGAAGCGAAACCCAAGCTGATATATATAAAAATAAGTGCATGTGTGTGTCTGTGTGTGTGTACATGTGTATGTGTGTGTGTTAGTGTGTGTGTTAGTGTGTGTGTATATACATATATACATACATATATACATACATACATACATACATACACACACACACACACACACACACACACACACACA
>NC_069008.1:14238751-14239537 GCF_001194135.2 Octopus bimaculoides | reverse complement strand
ATCAACATTATCATCAACATCTACTTTCCTATGCCTGCATGGGTTAGACAAGAGTAAGTTGGGGCAGAGTTTATTTTCTATAGCTTCAAGCCATTCCTGACATCAACCCCCCACCCCACCCCCTACCATGCCACCTGTTTCTAAACCAGACAGTATTCGCCCAATCCATCACACAGCAAGCAGTAAACACCCTGGACATGATTATACACGAAACAAAAAACAGAAAAAAAAAAACAAAACAAGAACAAACAAATGACACCATATGAACGAACCCTTTGTTTACAAAGACCTTGCAGCATGTGATAAAATCTGGCTCTTGCTCAAAGTGCCACATTGCAGGATTGAACTTGGAATCATGGGATTGCAGAGCGATCTCCTGGGCCACACACACCCATACATGCCTTATTTCTAGGTTTATTAAACGATTATATCTTCCACAGTCTCTTAAAATTAAATCCCCAGACTTATGGCTATGTAGAAATGGTGTAAGAGCCATTTGCTGGTGTGCCACGGCGATGCATTCGTAAGACTAAATTCAATCACAAATCAAAAGCGGTGCTAATGTTGTAAACATGATATATATATGTGTGTGTGTGTGTGTGTGTGTGTGTGTGTACGTATTTGTGTGTGTGCGTGTATGTACATACATATGTATCTATATGTATGTACATATGTGATATATATATATATGTGTGCGTATGTATGTATGTATTTGTGTGTGTGCGTGCATGTGCATGTATGTATATATATATATATATATATATATATGTGTGTGTGTGTATATGT
>NC_069008.1:14237849-14238607 GCF_001194135.2 Octopus bimaculoides | reverse complement strand
ATACATACATACATACATACATATATATATATATACTCTTTTACTCTTTTACTTGTTTCAGTCTTTTGACTGTGGCCATGCTGGAGCACCGCCTTTAGTCGAGCAAATCGACCCCAGGACTTATTCTTTGGAAGCCTAGTACTTATTCTTTCGGTCTCTTTTGCCGAACCGCTAAGTTACGGGGACATAAACACACCAGCATCGGTTGTCAAGCGATGTTGGGGGGACAAACACAGACATACAAACACATACACACATACATATATATATACATATATACGACAGGCTTCTTTCAGTTTCCGTCTACCAAATCCACTCACAAGGCATTGGTCGGCCCGAGGCTATAGTAGAAGACACTTGCCCAAGATGCCACGCAGTGGGACTGAACCCGGGACCATGTGGTTGGTAAGCAAGCTACTTACCACACAGCCACTCCTATGCATTTATACATATACATCATCATATACATATATACATTGTGTGTGTGTGTGTGTGTATACATATGTAATGGATGTATGTATGTATGTATGTAATATATGTATGTATGTATACACGTATATATACATAAACTACACCATGGCCATGTTTGTACCTAAAGATAAGAACTACACTGATAGAGAGCTGCTCGCACAGCATGAGTCAAACCGACTTCAGCTTCGTGTGTTTCGATCAATTGGAAGTGCAGCCCCCACCCAGCCCAACCCCCTATAGACCTCTTCACCGTCAGTTGTTGGCAAACAGCTACTATGTATATGAAA
>NC_069008.1:14233497-14237635 GCF_001194135.2 Octopus bimaculoides | reverse complement strand
TATATATATATATATATATATATATATATATATGTATGTATATATATATGTGTGTGTGTGTGTGTGTGTGTGTGTGTGAACTGGAGAAAATATACACTTTTAAATAAATATATGCAAACGAAATAGATGCAGACATGGCTATATGGTGAGAAGCTTGCTTCCCAACCGAATGGTTCTGGGTTGGTTCAGTTCCACTGCATGGTACCTTGCAGCTGTCTTCTGCTGTAGCCTTGTGAGTGAATTTGGGAGATGAAAACTGAAAGAGGGCCATCATGTGTGTGTGTGTGTTTATGGTTGTGTTTGTCCCCCACCATTACCACTTGGCAACTGATGTTGGTGTTTACCTCTCCATAACTTAGTCGTTCAACTAAAAGGGACCAATAGAATAAGTACCAGACGGTGCCCCAGGATGGCCACATTCTAATGACTGAATCAAGTAAAAGAATATAAGAGAGATAGCATTAGGAAGGGCATCCAGCTGTAGAAACCTTGCCAGATGAGATTGGAGCCTGGTGCAGCCCCCTGGCTTGTCAGTCCTCAGTCAAACTGTCTAACCCATGCCAGCATGGAAAGTGGACATTAAACGACAACGATGATGACGACGACGACGATGACGACAACGACGATGACGATGATGATGATGACAGCAGTCAGCTTATTTACATTTGACGGATATTTGTCCTCATCATATTTGTTAACACAATGTTTCGGCTGATATACCCTCCAGCCTTCATCAGGTGTCTTGAGGAAATTTCGAACCTGGGTTCTCATTCCTAAGGTATTTTTCGATGTTATCATTATTATTATTATTGTTCAGGTCTCTGTTTGGAATTGAACTCGGAATCTTGGGGTTAGTAGCCCACGCTCTTAACCACTACGCCACCATACCCAGAGGCATATGGCATTGCGGTTAACAAACTATAAACAATAAGACAGTTCTGTTGTGTCTGGGGAGAGTCATTTTCTTTTTGTGCCTTAAAATTTAACACACTCACCGTTAAAATTTCCACTTATTTCTTATTTTTATTTTCCTAAAATTTTCATTGCATCTTGCAACCTTTTCAATAGTCTTGACTCTGACCGTTATTTACACTGCATTCCTTTTTGTTTGTGTGTAGGTCAGTGTGTGTGTATGCCTATGCGTGCATGTATGCATGTATGTATGTATGTATGTGTGTATGTATGTATGTATGTATGTATGTATGTATGTGTGTATGTATGTATGTATGTATGTGTGTATGTATGTATGTATGTATGTATGTATGTATGTATGTATGTGTGTATGCATATATGCGTGTGTATGCATATGTATATATGTATGTATGTGTGTGCATCTGCATGTATGTATTCTGCATATTCATGTGCTTGCATGTCTGTGTTTGTGTGTTTTTTATGTATGTGTATGTATGTGTGTGTGTGTGTGTGCATGTGTTTGTATATGTATGCACGACCTGATAGAAGATAAAGATGAAATACGTTACTTCTGTAATGTAGTTTGTGGTAGCTCAGTGATTAGGGCATTGGGCTTGCAATCTTGTGGTAGTGAGCTTGATTCCCAGACCAGGCTGCGTGTTGTGTTCTTGAGCAAGACTCTTTATTTCACATTACTCCAGTTCACTCAGCATTAGAAATGTGTTGCGACGTCACATGTGCCAAGCTGTATCGGCCCCTTTGCCTTTCCCTTGGATAACATCGGTGGCAGGGAGAGGGGAAGCTGGTATGTATGGGTGACTGCTGGTCTTCCATAAACAACCCTGCCTGGACTTGTGCCTGGGAGGGTCACTTTCCAGGTGCAGTCTCATGGTCAGTCATGACCAAAGGGGGTCTCTAACTCCTTTATAATGTTGTTTATTCATGAATGAAACAGAATAAATTTTCCTTTTTTCTACAAAATAATATTGTAAAATAGGAACGTGGCTAATAGTGTCTTACACAAAAATTACATCTTCTATGCCAGCACAAAAAACTATTATCCACAAAAATATAAACAGGAATGGTTATTTACAAGAATGTAGAACCTCTCAGCTGGTAGCATGTTTTCAATTATTAAAAAAAAATCAAGTTACAGATTTGGTGTATTTTGGGACGGTCATTTTTTTTTTTGCTATATAAACATATGCTCGTTCTTCACTCGTTTATTACTGTTCTTATTCTAACTCCTGTCCATTGTCCGGAAATCTTTCATCACACATCTCTGACCTCTTCAGTGACTTTTCCCATCTTTGTGTGTGCTCTTGCTCTGCTTATTCTATTCTGTTCTTCTGTGATATATATCCTCATAAGAGCACACACGAAGACGGAAAGTGTCACTGAAGAGGTCACAGATGTGTAATGAAAGATTTCCGGATTTGGTATTATGGGTAGTGAAGTATAGACTCGTATTTCATGAATGAAAGCCCTTGTAGTTGAAGATCTCTGCCATTAAATGTCCCTTTCTAGTACATAGCAGGACATACAAACATAAACATGATACATCTGCTTGTCTATATGTATGTGTATTTCATTGTGTTTGTGTATACATGTCTAAATGCATGTGTGTACGTCTGTATATTCATATGTGTCATGTGACATGTATAAAAAGCACCCACTACACTCTCGGAGTGGTTGGCATTAGGAAGGGCATCCAGCTGTAGAAACCTTGCCAAATTCAGATTGGAGCCTGGTGCAGCCTCCTGGCTTGCCAGTCCTCAGTAAAATCATCCAACCCATGCCAGCATGGAAAGAGGACATTAAATGATGATGATGATCATTGTCGTCATCATCATCATCATCGGCTCCTCCTCATTTCCGGGTATTTCTTATCCCATTTGTACTTCTTCATTTATGTCAGTGTCAGTGATGGCTAGCATGACCGGATATATTCATCAAATGATTGTCCATTGAGGTCATGTTTATTGGTCAGTGGAACCCTTGGTTGTAGTAAGCAGGTCTTACATTATTGCTGTTTATCTTATGGTGGCACTCAGTTGCTTACGACATCGAGGGTTCCAGTTGATCCAATCAACAGAACAGCCTGCTTGTGAAATTAATGTGCAAGTGGCTGAGCACTCCACAGACATGTGTACCCTTAATGTAGTTCTCAAGGAGATTCGGCATGACACAGAGTGTGACAAGGCTGACCCCTTTGAAATACAGGTACAAGAGAAAGGGTAAGAACAAGTGAGAGAAAGTTGTGGTGAAAGACTACAGCAGGGCCCACCACCACACCCTGCTAGAGCCTCGTGGAGCTTTGGGTGTTTTGGCTCAATAAACACTCACAATGCCTGATCTGGAATCAAAACCGCAATCCTGCGACCATGAGTCCACTACCCTAACCAGTGGGCCATCGCGCCTGCATGTTTATCCTATATATATAGATATATATATATATATTCATTATATTTGCATTACAAATATATATATACATATAAATTAATATAAACAACCAGGTACAATGTGTTACCATAATGGAAGACAGTTAGGGAGAAAGACAGAGACAGTCAGAGTGAAAGAGAGAGAGAGAGAGAGAGCGAGAGAGAGAGAGAGAGAGAGCGAGAGGAATAGATGATGCTGGAGATGTATTGGAGGTCTACCCACAGTGATCAGTGACAGGGTGGGTGGAATTCATCTGTTGGCGTATTCGCTTTTGTTTGTTATCCTATTCCAAACCGTTCAAGCCTCTGCATCATGTCTCACAGGAAGACAATATCTGGAAGACATTCTCTCACTGTTGGTAATAATCTGATTGATATCTTCAGTTCTAGTTTTGCACAGCCTACATCTGTTGTCCATTAATGCTTTTCTGTCTTTTATGCTGCAGGTACTTGGTGGGAATCCCTTGCTCTAGAACTGCATGGGGGTAGCCTCCAAAAATGGCATGTCATGAATTTGTCGACACTTCATGTCAAGTTTTGGATATTATCTCTTCCCCCCCGTGTCTTGTGCTTTTCGTGCCAAGCCAAGTGCCCCTGCACTACCGACTCAGGCAACTTGTCCACTTTTCTTTATTTTGTTTCCTTGATGGATATACATGTATGTATATATGTATGTTTATGTATGTATGTATGTATGTATGTATGTATGCATGTATGTATGTATGTGTATGTATGTATGTATGCATGTATGTATGTATGTGTATGTATTTTGTTTCCCTGATGGA
>NC_069008.1:14224851-14226351 GCF_001194135.2 Octopus bimaculoides | reverse complement strand
TATATATATATGTGTGTGTGTGTGTGTGTGTGTGTGTATGTATATATATATATATATATATATACACACACACAGACTGCTAGTTCTTAACCACATGACCATAACTACATTTATGATGTTAGCATTGTATTCTTTTATTCTTTTATTTCTTCACTTGTTTTAAGTTATTTGACTGAGCACCACTTTTAGTAAAATAAACAGACCCCAGGACTATATTCTTTGTACGCCTAGTACTTATTCTATTGGTCACTTTTGCCGAACTGCTATGTTACAGGGATGTAAACACACCAACGTTGGTTGTCAAGCGATGGTGGTGGGGACACACACAGACACACAAACATATACATATACATTTATATATATATTTACGACAGGCTTTTTTCAGTTTCCATCGACCAAACCAACTCACAAGGCTTTGGTCGTCCCGATGATATAACAGAAGACACTTGCCCAAAGTGTCACGCAGTGGGACTGAACCCAGAACCATGTGGTTGGGAAGCAAGCTTCTTACCACACAGCCACAAATTTTATACCATAACCATTACATTTCTTTCTCTCTCTCATTCGCTCACACATTCTTTTAACAAACTGTTTATGATTAGTTTAATGTAACATGTGGCATATTTCTGTGTTACATATTACATGTAGTGATTAAATTACTCTTTTAGTGGTTCAACCCAATTCCTGATTTTAGGATTACAGTCTCTGATAGTCCACACCATTAATAAAAAGGTTATCTTTATCTGCTAGACAATGAACTATAATATCTGCTACATTAGCACTCTGCAGTTCAGTACAACATCCCATTCCATCATAATGATACAAGGATGAAGAGCTGGCAGAGTCGTTAGCATGTTTGAGCAAAAAGTTTTGTGGCATTTCTTCCATGTTTTTAGATCCCGAGTTCGAATCCCACTCAGGTTGACTCTGCTTTTTCATCCTTTTGCCATCGATGGAATAAGTAACTGGTCAATCAAGTACCTAGGTGGATGTCATTGACCTGCTCTCTCTCTCTCTCTCTCCACTCAAAATTACTGGCTTTGGGCTAGAATTTGAGGCCATTGTTAGTGTTGTTGTTGTTGTTGCAACAGCAATCTGGCAGAATCATTAGTGTCCTCTTCCTCCTCCTCCTCGTCACCACCACCGGCTCTGCCGCCGTCGCTGCCGCCGCCGCTGCCGCCGCCGCTGCCACCGCCACCACCACCACTATCGCCATCATCATTATCGTCATCATCATTATCGTCATCATCGTCATCATCATCGTCATCATCATCGTCGTCATCATCATCATCATCATCATCATCATCATCATCATCATTTTCATCGTCATCATCATCATCATTTTCATTGTCATCATCATGACCATCATCATCATCATCCCCCCCTACCACCACCACCACTATCATCATCATCATCAGCATCATCATCAATTTTTAACATCCACTTTCCTGTGATTGCATGGATCGGGCAGGATTTGTTGAGACAAAATTTTCTACCAAC
>NC_069008.1:14221441-14223810 GCF_001194135.2 Octopus bimaculoides | reverse complement strand
TGTGTGTGTGTGTGTTTGTCAGTGTTTGTTCCCACCACCACTCGACAACCGGTGTTGGTGTGTTTGCATTCCCGTAACTCGGCAGTTTGGCAAAAGAGATTGATAGAATAATTACCAGGCTTAAAAAAGAAAAAAATAATATTGGAGTTGATTCATTCAACTAAAAATTCTTGAAGGTTGTGCCCCAGCATGGCCACAGTCTAATGACTGAAACAAGTAAAAGGTAAAAAAAAAAACATTTGTATCCTTCACACAAGAATACAGATAAGGCTTTTATGGCCTTGTTACACAATGTATAACACCTCACCATGGTGACTGATTAAATTACAGGTGTAATCCCTCAGGTGTATTTCCACTCAACTTCTCTCAACCCAGTTTTCCAAGCAGTAGGATCAATCTTATGGTGCAGCCCAGCATGCACTCTCCTCAGTTTCTCTCTTTCCCTTTTTTCATAATTTCTCTTCAAAGGGAGAAGTGGCTGCTATTTCTAGCAGGCTAAGTAACCCCATAGAGTCTCACTCATTAAGTCCATTGTTGTTATTATTACCGTTGTTGCTGTTTTATTCCATCAAATCTGCCCTCATCAAGCAGATCATCTTTGCAGGCTTAATGTATCCCAGCATGCATTATCCAGTTTCTGTTATTTTTTTCCAAATGGTGAAGTGGCTGCTATTTCTAGCAGGCTTAGTAACCACGTAGAGATTCACTCGTTAGCTTCATTGCTGTTATTACTTCACTGTTGTTCTGTTTTGCCCTCAGGTCAGTTTTTATCAAACTGACCATCTTTGCAGACATAATATTGATTTCAAATTTTGGCAGAGGGCCAGAATTTCACGGTAGAAGCTAAGCCGATTACTTCGACCCCAATGCGCATCTGGTACTCATGTTATGGACCCTAAAAGGATGAAAGGCAAAGTCGACTTCAACAGAATTTGAACTCCGAACACAAAAACAGACAAAATGCCACTATGCATTTTGCCCTGCATGCTAACAATTCTGTCAGCTTGCTGTCTTCTTTTCAAACATAAGATTGATTTCAAATTATGGCACGGGGCCAGAAGTTTCATTTATCTTATTTATTTATGCTCCCTTTGAAAGCCTAGCCAGGCTCATGGACCCAGTTTCCCTGTTTCTATGGCATATGTGTCCCCCCCCCACACACACACAGCTGGACGGGATGCCAGTTCATCACAGTGTTACTCAAGAATCAAAGAGTGAGAGAAAGTTTGGGTGAAAGAGTACAACAGGGGTCGCCACAACCCCCTGCCGGAGCCTCGTGGAACTTTTAGGTGTTTCTGCTCAATAAACACACACAATGCCTGGTCTGGGAATCGAAACCGCGATCGTCCGACCGCAATTCCACTACCCTAACCACTGGGCCATTGTACCTCCACAGAAGTTTCATGGCTGGAGATAAACCTATTACTTCGACCCCCAGTGCTCAACTGGTACTTATTTTATCAACCCTGAAACGATGAAGGGCAAAGTTAACCTCGACAGAAATCGATCTCATAACGTAAAGACAGGTTTGCAGGAAATTATATTGCAAAGTGATGCATGCTACTTAAGCATCTGGCCACGGTTGCACCGTGCAGTTGTTATATATTGTATATTGCATATAATGGACTCTATAAGTATCGTTCAGTATGTATGGTACGCACATGATAATAGATGTACGTTTTCTTGTAAGTAGAGGTCATGAAACTAGGTCAACTGTTCGACGAGAGCAGAAATCAATATTAACAAAATATCCCAATTTATATATCAGCCTACACTCCTCCACAAAGCAAATGAATTGTAACAACAACAACAACAATAACAATAACAACGAGCTTGTCAGTGAATCCGTATGAGGTTACTCAGCTCGCTAGAAATAGCAGGTGGAAAGCACATGCTGAGATGCATAACACCTGCAAAGATGGTCAGCTTGTTGAGGGCAGATTCGATGGAATAAAACAACAACAACAACAGCAACAACAATAATAATATGCTAGGGTGAGAGTCTCTATGAGGTCACTTAGCCTGCTAGAAATAGCAGTTACTTCTCCATTTGAGAGCAAAAAGGAAAGAAAAAAAACAAGAGAAACTAGAGAATGCATGCTGGGATACATTATGCCTGCAAAGATGGTCAAAAAAAAAAAAAAACTTGAAACCCAGTCTGAAATATAGATGGTAAATGTTTTTATTTTTCATTCCTTTTCGAAATTATCCCGTTTTTGTGGTGCAGAGCCTTGGCTGCTCTTTCTAGCGGGTTAGATGCCTTTTATGGGCATCTCTAATGTGTATTAAATGTACACTATAAACACCCTGAAACTAGAGAGACTTAGAAATATTAATAACTCTATATATATATATATATCTATATATAT
>NC_069008.1:14220548-14221248 GCF_001194135.2 Octopus bimaculoides | reverse complement strand
TATATATATATATATATATATGGAGGTAAAGGATAAAGACCCCTTTCAGTCATGAATGACCATGGGATTACACCTAGAATGTTCCCCTCCAAGGCACAAGTCAACCATGCATACCAGCCTCCCCTCTATCCAAAGGAAAGGCAAAGGGGCCGATACAGCTTGGCACCAGTGACGTCGCAACTCATTTCTACAGCTGAGTGAACTGGAACAACGGGAAATAAAGTGTCTTGCTCAAGAACACAACATGCCGCCTTGTCCCGGAATCGAACTCACTATCTCATGATTGTGAGCCCGACACTCTAACAACTGAGCCATGTGCCTTCACCATATGTGTGTGTAGAAGACATTTGCAGATTGTAGCATTCATTGAGATCGAGTCTGGTGTCAAATATTTGGGAATCAGGATTCTCAGCCCAACTCACAAGTTTGCAATCTGCAACTGTTTGGAATTACTATGTAGATCAGTGCAATGACATTAAGATTTGATTTCATAACAATAATAATAATAATAATAAGAATAATAATAATAATCGTTACAAAGATTTCAGTGATTACATTTAAAACAAAAATGAGTAACTTTCACAGCAAGCAGACATAAAGAATTTTGGTGCACCAGTCAGTCAATCAATCAATAACCATTTATTGATTTTTATGTCTTATTATTATTATTATTATTATTATTATTATTATTATTATTATT
>NC_069008.1:14220102-14220538 GCF_001194135.2 Octopus bimaculoides | reverse complement strand
TATTATTATTATTAAGGCAGTGAGCTGGCAGAATTGTTAGCATGCTAGGCGAGATGCTTTGTGGCATTTCATCCTTCTGCACGTTCTGAGTTCAAATTCTGCCAAGGTTGACTTTGCCTTTCATCTTTTGGTGGAGCCAATAAAATAAGTACCAGTTGATGTAATCGACTATGATTTTGACTTTTGCTTTGTATTTGTACAAGTTGGCTCCAAGTCTCACCCAGAGACCTCAAGAAACAACAGGTTAGAAGTTCAAGCTGGTGTTATGCCTAGGGTGTCATATATTTGGTTTTGCATAAAGTATTGTTCTAGAGAAAACATAAGAAAATTATAAGTTTGTTTTAAAATTTGAGATTACATAGACAGTATCATTATTATTATTATTATTATTATTATTATTATTATTATTATTATTATTATTATTATTATTATTATT
>NC_069008.1:14217703-14219914 GCF_001194135.2 Octopus bimaculoides | reverse complement strand
GGTATTGTTTTCGTCTTCAGATTCCACATTTTGCTAATTTCTATTTCAAGATCTTTATATTTGCTCAGTTTTTGGTAGGTCTTCACAGATACGTTTATATCGATTTATTATTATTATTATTATTATTATTATTATTATTATTATTATTATTATTACAATTATTATTATTATTATTACAATTAGGCACGGGAATGGTTGTGTGGTAAGTAGCTCGCTTACCAACCACATGGTTCCGGGTTCAGTCGCACTGCATGGCACCTTGGGCAAGTGTCTTCTACTATAGCCTTGGACCGACCAAAGCCTGGTGAGTGGATTTGGTAGATGGAAACTGAAAGAAGCCCATCACATATATGTATGTGTGTATATATGTATGTGTGTTTGTGTGTCTGTGTTCGTTCCCCCCACCACCACCAACATCGCTTGACAACCGATGCTGGTGTGTTTACGTCCCCATAACTTAGCAGTACAGCAAAAGAATAAGTCCTGGGATCGATTTCCTTGACTAAAGGTGGTGCTCCAGCATGGCTACAGTCAAATGACTGAAACAAGTAAAAGAGTAAAAGAATTATTATCATTATTATTATTATTATTATTATCATTATTATTATTATTATTATTACCATCAATTTAAAAAAAAATTTTGTTAGAGGAGAAGGTGTTGTACAGATCACTGTAGTCAATGTTAGGCCAACTGAATACTTGCATCAGTGTGGCCTCCACTATAGGCACCAAAGAGCCAAATGGTTTGGAATTGGTCAATATATTGACCCTCTAGCATAGCATTTAAACTGTCCATATCCAGCCTAAATATTTTACTGGTCAGATCCAGCCTCTCACACCTACTCTATGATGTCATTCTAAAAATGAACAATTTTATCATCTTGAAGGTATGACCAAAATAAATGCTAAAGGATGAATCGTTTAGCATTTCAACTAATCATATCCAGCCCAAATATTCAACATGTTTCATGCATATAAACCAGCCGGATCCAGCCTCTTACACTTATCCAACAATGTCATTCTAAACATAAACAATCATGTCATCAAAATCTTGAAGCTACAAACTAATTTATTATTATTTAATAATGCTAATTAATTTACATTATTTACATTATTTACATTTGATGGATATTTGTCCTCATCTTGTTTGTTGTTAACACGTTTCGGGCGTATGACGTAGTGGTTAAGAGTGCGGGCAACTAACCCCAAGATTCCGAGTTCGATTCCAAGCAGTGATCTGAATAATAATAATAATAATAATAATAATAATAATAATAATAATAATAATAATAATAATAGTAACAACAACAACATCGAAAAATACCTTAGGAATGAGAACCCAGGTTCGAAATTTCCCCAAGACACTTGATGGAGGCTGGAGGGTCTATCAGCCGAAATGTTGTGTTAACAACAAAGATGAGGACAAATATCTGTCAAATGTAAATAATGTAAATAATGTAAATAATCCCTCATCTCTTCAATATAAATCTGGATAATTAATTTAATAATAATTCAAAACAATGTGACTAAATAAGCATTACATTTGACGGAGTAATCTGAAAGCTAATGGTTTAAGCCAAAAATTCAACAACAAATACAATCTCTCTAACAGGATTCTGCACAGTTTCTTTTTTCCTAATTTCACCTGCAAGTATTATTTAGCACAAGGCTTAGCTCTGAGACAGGCAACAGCAGTCCAAATTCTTGTAACAAAGGGGACTCTAGTTAAGACAGTAAGGGCCCAGAGTTGGTATTTGACTTGATGACGGTCAATAAACTAAGATATGCAAAACCTAAATTACACCTTAAAACCTTCATAGGGTTGGTGTTCTGGGTGAGGAAGTATGAAATATAGTAGTAAGCAAATAAGGGTCATGAGAGGATGAGTGGGGCCTGAGTGGTGATGGCAGTGGTGGAGGGTATGAGATCAGTTGGCAAGGAGAAGCAGAGGCCATTGTAGTCGATGAGCCAGAATTTATTCGCTTGTACTTGTGGTGGTCTTCATCCAAGGTTGATTGAACCCGCTCTGACCCTGACATTCAACATGTCCCTCACGATCCCTAATGATCCAGCTGGCAAATGTGCTCCCCAGTGGCGGTTGTAGTGGTGTTGGTAGGTTTTTCTAAGCCCTGTAAAAGAACTCATGTTTATATATATATATATTTATATATATATGTGTGTGTGTGTGTGTGTGTGTGTGTGTGTGTGTGT
>NC_069008.1:14215780-14217401 GCF_001194135.2 Octopus bimaculoides | reverse complement strand
AACAAAAGTATATATTAGTATGACGCTCGGGAATACGGAAAGTCTTTGACGTTTCGAGCTACGCTCTTCAACAGAAAGAATACGGAGACAAGGAGAAAAACACGGAGAAAAAAAATTGAATAGTGTTAGGTGCAGGAGTGGCTGTGTGGTAAGTAGCTTGCTTACCAACCACATGGTCCCGGGTTCAGTCCCACTGCGTGGCACCTTGGGCAAGTGTCTTCTGCTATAGCTTCAAGCCAACCAAAGCCTTGTGAGTGGATTTGGTAGACAGAAACTGAAAGAAGCCCATCGTATATATGTATACATATATCATCATCGTCATCATTGTCGTTTAACGTCCGCTTTCCATGTTAGCATGGGTTGTGTATATGTTTGTGTGTCTGTGTTTGTCCCCCCAACATCGCTTGACAACCGATGCTGGTGTGTTTCATCCTTGTAACTTAGCGGTTTGGCAAAAGAAACTGATAGAATAAGTACTAAGCTTACAAAGAATAAGTCCTAGGGTCGATTTGCTCGACTAAAGGCGGTGCTCCAGCATGGCCGCAGTCAAATGACTGCAACAAGTAAAAGAGTAGAAGAGTATGTGCAAACTGATACAAATTTAAGTTCCAACTGTCGGTTATAAAATGTAGGTTCATAGTTGATACATAATTTGAGAAGAAGATGGAAATAGAAGCCAAACAGCAATTGAAGTCAACTGTAGATAGAGCAGTGCTGCAGCCATACACAAAGTGACGGTAAGAATGGTTTGGCAGGATGTAGTTATGAATCCTGGAAGATAGGTCTGAAAAGAATGGGGGAAACGCGGAGAGGAAAGAGCGATATTGTATCTCCGATGGAGAAACTGGATGTTTGGTATAGGCCTGCGAAGAGAGAGGGGCGGAAAGTAGGAGGTGAGCCGATGCTCTGCGATGTGAGGATGGAAAGTGTGGAGTGTTCTGTATTGTAAGGTAAACCTGTGTGACAGCAGCATAAATCAAGGTGTTACGAAAGAAAGATGTGTGTGCGGAATGATGGTGGTGGCACACTTGACATCATTAATGGCTGAGAAGAGGCATGAAAAATGTTACCAAGTGAGGTGGCTGAATGTGAAGACTATATAAGGAGAACTGGAAGACTACTCAAAGTAGACACAGTAAAGCAGGCCATTGCTGAAGTATATACACTACACACATGCACATACACACACACACACTCACACACATGTACACACACACACACACACGCACACACACACACATGCTTGGTTATATGTGTGTGTGTGCATTTTTCTTTATATATATATATATATATATATATATATATATGCATGTGTATTCATATATATGTTAGTATATGGATATACTATAATTCAGTCTGTTTTTAAGGGGTTGGCTTTGAGAGTTGCATTTCCTTGTGTTTGGTAAAAAATGTGTTTTTTATGGTAGTCTGACCTTGGAGTCCCTCATGGCGTGAGGCGTTATTATATAGTAATGCCCTTATATAAATAAAAATATATATTTCGGGAATAAATGATGGATTTTTTCCCTTATGAAGTTTTTTTCACGCTAGCTACATGATAAATTCTTGTAAAAGAATTCATCCTATTATTGAATTTATATATATATATATATATATATAT
>NC_069008.1:14212187-14215397 GCF_001194135.2 Octopus bimaculoides | reverse complement strand
ATATATATATATATGCACATATGTGTATATATGCATCACTCTCTCCCTCTCTCTTTCTCTCATATATATATATATATATGTGTGTGTTTGTGTATGTATGTACATGTATTTATGCATGTATACATATTGTTAATCTGTTTATGATTCACGGAATTTACTACTTCCATATAACTACCAACTCTACACCCTGTATTGAGTCCTTTCCAGTAAACAAAATCCCCCACCCTAATCCTCTTCTCAGTTTTCCCTTTTTCCCATTTTCCCATTTTCCCATTTTTCCCGTTTTCCCAATATTTCGCTTCCATTTCTGCCATGTCTTGGAGACTGCTCTTCATAATCCTCACCACTCTCTCTCTCTCTCTAGCACCAGGAGCGAAATGTGCAACATGCATCATAATAAGTGCAGTAGCACACACCAAAAATAGCTGCTGAAGAAACATTGCATTTCATTGCATTGCATATTCTGGTGCCATTATATGTTGGACTGATACTACAGTCAAGTTTAGGCTGATTCAAACAACAGAATCTAGAGCAATCACAGTCAGATAGGAATTGTGACAGCAATAGCAGTGTAGTAGCAGCAGCAGCAGTAGTAGTAGTAGTTGTTTTTGTTGTTGTTGTAGTAACAGCAGAAGTGGAGGTGGTAGTTTGTAGGTAGGTAGGTGAGAGATAGTTTTTAAAGGGGATACATACATACATACATATATATATGTAAACAATTCGTTCTATTATCCTATAAATATAAATATATATACATATTTACATAAATATAAATATGTATATATGTTTATATCTATCTATCTGTCTACCTATCTATCTATCTATCTATCTATCTATCTATCTATCTATTTATCTATCTATCTGTGTGTGTGTGTGTGTGTGTATGTGTATGTATGTACACATATATATATGTATGTATGTATGTATGTATGTATGTTGGTTTATATGTATTGTTGCCTGTGACTGAGTTTGTTTTAGTTGTTGTTGTTGTTGTTGTTGTTGTTGCTTTGTTGAACCTTAAACCCCCCGCCCCCACCGCCACCACCATGTCAGATCTTGACTTAGCTGACATGTGATATTCAATAATTTCCTACATCATGTATGTGTGTCTGTGTGCTTGTGAGTGCAAGCGCGTTCCCATACATACATACATACACATACACATCCATCCTTCCATCCATCCAAAATTTCGCTTTCCATCCTTTCAGGGTCAATAAAATAAGTACCAACTGCATACTGGGGTTGATGTAATGGACTTAACTCCTTCACCTTAAAACTGTTGGCCTTGTGCCAAAATCATCATGATCATTATTTTTTTTTATTTCGTCTGTCTTTACGTTCTGAGTTCAAATTCCACCGAGGTCAACTTTGCCTTTCAACCTTTCGGGGGTCAATAAATTAAGTACCAGTTGCATACTGGGGTCAATCTAATCAACTGGCTCCCTCCCCCAAAATCTCTGGCCTTGTGCCTAGAATAGAAAAGATCATTATTATTATTGATTTGACTCAGGTTCAATTCTTATTCCTGGTAGTATTCATGTAAGTAGCAGATTCCTACCTGTGACCTTAGGTGTCCACTTGCTTTCAATAGTCTTTCAAGTGCTTAAGACCCTCCTGATAATCTTTCTTGACTACAAGAGGCAAACTTTCTTTAGAAGCTCTACATGACATTCTATTCCAATCTCCTTCATCCATTTGTCTATATCTTTACTTACAGTTCCCAATGCATGCAGGCACAACCTTTGCAGTTTTTATATTCAAAATCTTTATTGTCTCCACCTATAGCGAAGGCAGCGGTATTGTTCTCAGTCATGTTTGTTTGTCCATGGACAAGATATCTCCAGAACCACCAGATGGATTCAGATGAAACTTACATATTTGGCCTCGTGACTGGTACAAACTGATTAGATTTTGGGATCGATCCAGTACTGGACAAGGATTCTGGATTGTTTTCCGTTTTTTTATTTTACTTAACTTTTGAGAGCGGTCGGGTTCAATTTTAGTATTCTCGTTTGTGCGATCAACCGAGTTTATTTATTTCAGATATTCACATTTTAAAAATCATCTCTGGCTAATCATTGAGATGACGTTGGTGCTGCCTTGGTGGAGGTTTGCGCTCTCTGAATGCTCTTGTTATAATTGTTGTTGTTTTACTTCTCAGAACTTTCAATCTTGTTTGTTCTGGTTGATTCTGTGAGAGCAGACAGCTGCCTGTTGTCAGAGGGTTTCACAAGGTCTCTTTCCGCACATTACAAGCTTTGACACTTGGTTGTTAATTATTGTGGTGGCACGTAAAAGCACCCACTACACTCTTGGAGTGGTTGGCGCTAGGAAGGGCATCCAGCTGTAGAAACTCTGCCAAATCAGATTGGAGCCTGGTGCAGCCATCTGGTTTCACCAGTCCCCAGTCAAACCATCCAACCCTTGCCAGCATGGAAAGCGGACATTAAAAAATGATGGCGATGATGATGATGATGATGACATTCAACATCAAATTACCAAATCTCAAAATCTTAGCTGTCCCCAACAGAGTATTTTCTTTGGCTTGCTCTGCTCTCAAATGAATTCCGATTTCTCTGACATATTTCTCAAACTTGGTTTTTAGTGCTCCGAGTGCCCCTACGACTACTGGAATGATAGACTCCCTCTTCATCGTCAACATTCTTGCAATTTCATCTTTTAATAGTCTGTACTTTTCCATCTTTTCTAGTTCTTTGTCACTTATGCATGCATCTCCAGGTATTGCAATACCTATAACCGTGGTTCCCTTTTTTACTTTATCTACCACAACAATGTCTATTATTATTATTATTATCATTATTATTATTATTATGCATACTCCCCACCATATTTTTTTTTAAACCTTTGTATGCTATAAAAGTGGTGCTCCAGCATGGCCGCAGTCAAATGACTGAAACAAATAAAATTAGAAGTAAAAGTATGCATATGTCCCTACACTTTTCCAGTCTATACCATTTATACTTTCTTTCTTTTTATTGATCATTTCATTACATGTAAATCCCAACACATTATGTCTGTCTTTGTATTGTCCCTCCCCCACCATCCTTCGCCTTTGTGGCAAAGAAATGAAATCATCATCATCATCATCATCATCATCATCATCATCATCATTATTATTATTATTATTATTATTATTATTATTATTATTGTTATTATTATTGTTCAGTAGTTTTATTTTTATAACGTGCT
>NC_069008.1:14209657-14212114 GCF_001194135.2 Octopus bimaculoides | reverse complement strand
TTTGTAAGTCCTGGTGTTTTTGTTATGTATTTGCCTGAATGTGGAGGTGCAATGGCCCAGTGGTTAGGGCAGCAGTTAGGATCGCGGTTTCGATTCCCAGACTAGACGTTGTATGCGTTTATTGAGCAAAAACACCTAAAGCTCCACGAGACTCCGGCAGGGGGTGGTGGCGACCCCTGTTGTACTCTTTCGCCCCAACTTTCTCTCACTCTTTCTTCCTGTTTCTTGAGTAACGCTGCGATGGACTGGCGTCCCGTCCAGCTGGGGAGAACACGTACGCCATAGAAACCGGGAAACCGGGCCCATGAGCCTGGTTAGGCTTTAAAAGGGTACATAAATAAAAAAATAAATAATCTGTCAGGATATTTTTTCATCATACCTAATGCGCTCACTATGATAGGAACTGTTTCTGTTTTTAGATTCCATATTCGAGTTACCTTTATTTCCAGGTCTTAGTATTTTAGATTCCATATTCGAGTTACCTTTATTTCCAGGTCTTAGTATTTTAGATTCCATATTCGAGTTACCTTTATTTCCAGGTCTTAGTATTTTAGATTCCATATTCAAGTTACCTTTATTTCCAGGTCTTTATATTTTGAAAGTTTCTCCATTTCTGTTATTATTATTATTATTGTTATTATTATTTTATGTTTGACTTTTGCTTTGCATTTGTACAAGTTGGCTCCAGGTCTCACCCAGAGACCTCAAAAGACAACAAGTTAGAAGTTCACATTGGTGTTATGCCTAGGGTGCCATATATTTGGTTTTGTACATAGTGTTGTTCTAGAGAATGTTTAAGAAACCATAAGAAAATAATGTGTTTATTCTCAAATTTGAGATTACATAGACAGTATTTTACGTAGGATATGGGCAGTTCCCATGAGCATTATCTTTTGAATTTCTGTCATTTTGGGGTTTCCTAGTATCTGAGCTAGGTATTATTATTATTATTATTATTAAGGCGGTGAGCTTTGTGTCTTTTACTATGGCATCAGAGAGACCAATATTTTCTAAGTGTGCTGGGTACTTTTTATGTGGCACCGGTACAGGTGTGTTTATGCAGAAATGGCTAACGATATGTGCATCCCTGATCATGAGCAGAAGTAGTGGGGGAGCATCATCCTTAAACGACCCTTATTCAGGGATCTTATGAGTGGGGTGGGCTACTCGATCTGAAGAAAATTCTAGCTGGGCCCCACCTGCGAGGTCATGCGCTGTCTATCTTGATATGAGATCACCATGTCGCGCACATATGGTTGTGATGCATGTGCCTGGTGTACCCTTATCAGATGGATAGTCATGACAGGTATATTGGGCTTCATATATTTTACCCCAGTGTCACTTTGATGGCATGCACTGCTCTCTCACTCAATAATAATTACATATATGTAGACAGTCCAGCCCATGGCAGTATGGAAAACGAATGTTAAATGATGATGATGACATGCATATATGGTCATTGCCTCTGTGAGGCCCATGTATGTATATATGATGATGATGATGATGATGGTATGTACAAGTGGGAATACAAATGAAAAGAAGAGGCACTCAATAGAATTCGTAGGAGTCACACATATAATATAAAACTGTTTCATTTGACTTCATGCAACTTTAAGTTTTGTACGCTTGATACAGGAATCTAGCTGAAGACTAAGAAACCAAGCTTCACTCGGACAAATCAAACTGTTTTTAATAATAACAATAATAATATTTGTAAATGTAATAAATATATACACAAGCATATACACTCGAGCACATACTCTTTTACTCTCTTTTTACTCTTTTACTTGTTTCAGTCATTTGACTGCGGCCATGCTGGAGCACCGCCTTTAATCGAACAAATCGACCCCGGGACTTATTCTTTGTAAGCCTAGTACTTATTCTATCGGTCTCTTTTGCCGAACCGCTAAGTGACAGGGACATAAACACACCAGCATCGGTTGTCAAGCGATGTTGGGGCAACATGTATAGAAATATACATATATATGCATATAGGCTTGACATTTACAGGTGCTAGTGCCACATAAAATGCACCTCTGCCGGTGCTGTGTATATGCAAACCTATGTCTGTCTATCTGACTGTATGTCTGTCTGTCGATCTCTCCATCTGTCTGTCTGTCTATTTGTTTGTCTATCTGCCTATCTGTCTATCTGCCTATCTGTCTATCTGCCTATCTGTCTATCTGCCTATCTGTCTATCTGCCTATCTGTCTATCTGCCTATCTGTCTATCTGCCTATCTGTCTATCTGCCTATCTGTCTATCTGCCTATCTGTCTATCTGCCTATCTGTCTATCTGCCTATCTGTCTATCTATCAATCTATCTGTCTGTCTGTCTGTCTGCCTGCCTACCTACCTACCTGTCTGTGTGTCTTTGTGTCTGTCTGTCTGTCTGTCTATCTATCCATCCATCCATCCATCCATTAATCGATATATATATATATATATATTTACCTAT
>NC_069008.1:14208810-14209459 GCF_001194135.2 Octopus bimaculoides | reverse complement strand
ATATATATATATATATAGATATATATATATATAGATAGATAGATAGATAGATAGATATACATATAGATATAGATATATATATATTTCACACACACTCCCCTCTTTCTCATGCTCTCCCATCTTTCTCTCTCTCTCTTTCTCTCTCTCTCTTTCTCTCTCTCTCTTTCTCTCTCTCTCTTTACGACTGTCCCTCCCCCTCACTCCTCCCTTTACACAAACATCCAACAGACATCCCATGCTTCCATACAACCCCAGGCCCCACAGGAAGCTGAAACACTAGAACAAAGAAACAAAAGACACACAGACACCTGCATAACATTCTACTTGAGATCTTCACACCGAAAACCACATGACTCTCAGTTTCATCCGACTCCACAGCACCTTGGGCAAGTGTCTTCTACCATCATCTCAGGTTGACCAATATTTCCGCAGTGGAATTTGATTGATCTTTTTTGTCTGGTATCTTACATTTGTTTCAGTCATTAGACTGCAGCCATGCGGCCATACTGGGGCACCGCCTTTAAGAATGTTTTAGTCGAATTAATCTACCCCAGTATTTATTTTCGTCTTTTGAATCCTGGTAGTTATTATGTCAGTATTTTTTTGTTTTTGCCGAGCAGCTAAGTTACAGGGACATTAACACAAAAAC
>NC_069008.1:14207135-14208711 GCF_001194135.2 Octopus bimaculoides | reverse complement strand
CATAGATGGGGACGACAGGGGACCGAGGGACTTGGTGGTTTGCTGTGTTTGAAGAGACACGTCAAGCTAAGTAAAAGCGTGGCTGCATTTGCATAAGAGGCCCGTCCCCTGCAAACCTCTCCAGCTGAGCATCCCTAATCCTGCGAGGTCTTAGGTGCTGGTGCCATGTAGAAAGCATCCATACCGGTGCTGTGTAAAAGCACCCAGTACACTCTGTAAAGTGGTTGGCATCAGGAAGGGCCTCCAGCCGTAGAAACCAAGCGAAAACAAACGGGGGCGCGAACAGCTCTCCAGCTGGGTCGGCTCCTGTGAAACCACCCAACCCATATACAGCATGGAAAATGAATATTAAATGATGACGATGATTGCAATGATGATGATGATGACGGTGAGGGCAATGATGACGGTGATGGTGATGATTAAGTGAATGAGGGAGTGAGCATATGTACATATGTACGTATGTATGTATGTATTATTTCTTTACTACCCACAAGGGACTACACACAGAGGGGACAAACAAGGACAGACAAACGGATTAAGTCGATTATATCGACCTCAGTGCATAACTGGTACTTATTTAATCGACCCCGAAAGGATGAAAGGCAAAGTCGACCTCGGCGGAATTTGAACTCAAAACGTAGCAGCAGACGAAATACCGCTAAGCATTTCGCCCGGCGTGCTAACGTTTCTGCCAGCTCGCCGCCTGTATGTATGTATGTATGTACATGTGCCCTCACACATACATAGGCCAAGGGTCCAGCCAGCCTTACCAAACCTTATTCATTGTATACATCTCATCAGTCACTCATCATCAGTCACTCATCATCAGTACTCATCAGTCTGAGTACCCTTCAACTCGAGTGAAGGGTACCACAAAGAGCTGCAGAATACTCAACGATTTTAAAATTTTATTCCTATTATTATGTAACATTGTCCTTTGCATAGACTCTACACCTGTTATCGAAAAGGCCGGCCTTCTCATGCATCTGCGAAATGCTACTCAGCCATTTACTCTGAAGAGTCAGTGACAAGGTGGATCCATTGATCAAATAAATACACCATTGAACCTGAAATGAGATCCATTTGCGTGTATTATTTTCAAACACATACAGAGGTGAGCTGGCAGAATCGTTAGCACGCTGGACGAAATTCTGAGGCCTATTTCGCCCATCGCTACGTTCTGAGTTCAAATTCCGCCGAGGTCGACGTTGCCTTTCGTCCTTCCGGGGTCAGTAAAATAAGTACCAGTGAAACATTGGGGTCGATGTGACAAAACTAGACTCCTTTCCCCAAAATTTCAGGCCTTGTGCCTGTAGTTGAAAGGATTATTTTCAAAACACATAAATATGTATGCGTGTGTGTGTGCGAATGTGTATGCAAATGGGAATGTGTGTATGTGCTTCTAAATATCTGTGTGTTTGCTATGTGTGTGTGTGTGTATGAATGTACACATGTATTTATACATATATATAGATATATATATCTAATTATATATAAAGAGATACATATATATATACATATATATATATATGTGTGTGTGTGTGTGTGTGTGTATATATATATATATATATATATA
>NC_069008.1:14205337-14205899 GCF_001194135.2 Octopus bimaculoides | reverse complement strand
TATATATATGTATGTATATATACATACATACGCACACATATATATGTTGTGTGGTCCCAGGTCAGCTTTGGTTAAGTAAAACATCTGATCGCAGGGCATTCCCCATCGTGACATTTCTGTATCTTTTTCATATGCGGGAACGCATTGTTCGGTGGATATTTATTTATCTAACGTTGAGCTGTATTCGATGTATTTGAGAGAGATTTAGCTTCCATTTCTGGCAGATCAATACACAACATGGAGGTCTCTCATTCATTGCTTCATTGCATGTGGTAGACGTATGTATATCATCATCATCATCATCATCATCGTTTAACGTCCGCTTTCCATGCTAGCATGGGTTGGACGATTTGACTGAGGACTGGTGAAACCGGATGGCAACACCAGGCTCCAGTCTGATTTGGCAGAGTTTCTACAGCTGGATGCCCTTCCTAACGCCAACCACTCAGAGAGTGTAGTGGGTGCTTTTACGTGTCACCCGCACGAAAACGGCCACGCTTGAAATGGTTCACCCGCACGAAAACGGCCACGCTCGAAATGGTATATATATCTATATGTATAT
>NC_069008.1:14203360-14203690 GCF_001194135.2 Octopus bimaculoides | reverse complement strand
ATATATATATATATATATATATATATATATACATACATACATACATACATATATATGTACATATATATATAAAGTATATAAATGGGTATATATATATGTATGTTTATATCGATGTATATATACATATATGTATATGTATATACATATATATACTCATATGTATATATTAATACATGTATATATATGTATATACGCATATGCCTATGTATATATGTATATATATATATATATGCTCATTCATATATATATATATATTTGTGTGTGTGTGTGTGTATTATGTATATATATATGTATATATATATATATGTACATATATATATATATGTGTGT
>NC_069008.1:14202909-14203350 GCF_001194135.2 Octopus bimaculoides | reverse complement strand
ATATGTATATATATATATATGTACATATATATATATATGTGTGTGTGTGTGTGTGTATATATATATACATGTGTATATATATTTTTGTATGTGTGTGTGTACACACACACATGATGGTCCTGTCTCAGCTTTCATTTACTACATCTCTACACAAGGCTCTAGTCGCTTGGTGCCACAGTGGATGTGCCACATGGTGGGACTGAAACCAAAACCATGCGGTTGGCAAGTGAAGCCTGTTAAGCCACACAGCCACCCCTGCACCTAATAACAGGAAGAATAACGCAATGTGATGTATGAGGTGGGAGTGGGGAGGGATGAAGAGATGAAAAGGAAAGAAGTGGGGTGCAGGAGGAGGGATACAGATGAGAAAGTGAACAGCGATGGTGGTGGTGGGGGGGGACGGTGGTGGTTGTGGCGACGGTGGAGAAGATGGTGCAGCAG
>NC_069008.1:14201291-14202454 GCF_001194135.2 Octopus bimaculoides | reverse complement strand
TGTTAATGATGATGTTGATAGTGATGATGATGATGATGCTGATGATATGAATGAAGACGATGATGGTTTTGTGGATTATAATGATGCGAGGATGATGATGATGATGATGATGATGGTGATGATGATGTTAATGATGATGTTGATAGTGATGATGATGATGATGTATAAAAGAAAAGGATGATGTTTATGTGGATTTTAATGATGCCGGGAGAAGAATGATGATGATGATGATGATAATGATAGTGGGGGGGGGTATGATGGTGGTGATATAAACGTGGATGGTGATGATATAAAAACAGATGATGATATTTAGCTGCAGGTCAGCCCAGATTGAGCAAGTTTATAACCTTCTTCTCCGCCTCCTCCGCCTCAGCATCATCTCCATCATTATCATCATTTTGCTCATCATCACCATCCTCCTCCACCTCCTCCTCCTTAGCATCATCATCTTCATCATCACCATCCCCTTAGAAGTGCCAATAGCAGAGGAGTTGGAATTGGAGGTGCCCATAGTAGAGGAGTCGGATTGGAAGTCAAAGTTTCTTGTTTCAACTCCACAGGTCGGTTCTCCATAACTAGGCATGTTTTTTTCTTAAGAAAGATTGGAAATGAAGGTTGCTCCTTGCATCAGGCTCACAATCATGAGGTAGTGAGTTCAATTCCCAGACCTGGCTGTGTGTTGGGTTCTTGAGCAAGACACTTTATTTCACATTGCTCCAGTTCACTCAGCTGTAGAAATAAGTTGCGACGTCACAGGTGCCGTGCTGTATCGGCGTCTACCTTTCCTTTGGACAACATCGGAGAGGAGGTTGGTATGCATGGGTGACTGCTAGTCTTCCACAAACAACCTTGCCCAAACTTGTGCCACAGAGGGGAACTTTCTAGGTGCAATCCTGTTGTGGCAGAAACCCCCAGGTGAGAAGTGGGCTGGTCCACTACTAATAAACAGTGGACTGACACAGTCAGTAGAGTCGGTCAGCGAAGGTACGCCGTTTGGACCAGTCCTGTAGAGACAACGAAATACGTCATCATGGGACATATCAAATCCCATCATTATTCATGAATGAAGTGGGTGGGGTCTTTACCTTTGCCTTGGCCTGGCCCTAGGTGCTAATAACAGAATTTCAGAGTGGTACATTCTCCTTATTAATTTACTGATGTAA
>NC_069008.1:14196872-14198925 GCF_001194135.2 Octopus bimaculoides | reverse complement strand
CATCATCATCATCATCACCATCATCATCATTGTCATCATCATCATCACCACCACCATCATCACCACCACCATCATCATCATCATCATCATCATCAGCATCATCATCATCATCATCGACATCACCTACCCCGCCACTACCACCACCGTCATCACCATCGCTATAATCATCACCATCATCATCATTGTCATCATCATCATCACCACCACCATCATCATCATCATCATCATCATCATCATCATCATCATCACCACCACCACCATCATCATCATCATCATCATCATCAGCATCATCATCATCATCATCGACATCACCTACCCCGCTGCTACCACCACCGTCATCACCATCGCTATAATCATCACCATCATCATCAGAATCATTATCAGTCACCTTCTCCGTGATGAGGGTCAGTTATCTTGTGCACACACACGTGTGTGTGTGAGTACATGTGTGTGTGTGTATGTATGTGTGCGTGTATATGTGTGTGTATATATGTGTGTGTGTGTGTGTATGTGTGTGTGTGTGTGCTTATATATGTGTGTATGTGTGCATGTCTATATATATGTGTGTGTGTGTGTGTATGTGTGTGTGTGTGTGTTTATATATGTGTGTATGTGTGCATGTCTATATATATGTGTGTGTGTGTGTATGTGTGTGTGTGTGTGTGCTTATATATGTGTGTATGTGTGCATGTCTATATATACATGTGTGTGTGTGTGTGTATGTGTGTGTGTGTATGTTTGTATATACATATGTGTGTGTGTATGTGTGTATTTGTTTGGGCGACATAGTACATTATTTGGTATCTGAATACAGAAAGTGCATTGCAGTGCAGTGCAGTGCACTGTGGTGTCCTTTAGCATGGTGCAGTGCATAGAGTGCAGTACAGTAATTTGCCCGTCACTCCATTCTGAGTTCAAATTCCACAAGGCTTGACTTTGATTTTCTTCCTTTCGGTGTGGGTCAATAAAATAAGTACCAGTTGAAAACTGGAGGTCAATATACCCTCCCCCAAAATTGCTACCCTCTTGCCAAAATTTGAAACCATTATTATTATTATTATTATTATTATTATTATTATTATTATTATTTTTATTATTATTATTATTATTATTATTATTATTATTATTGAGTGAGAGAGCAGAGCATGCTATCAAAGTGACGCTGGGGTAAAATATACGAAGCCCAGTATACCCATCATGACTACCTGTCTGATAAGGGTACACCAGGCACATGCGTTACAACCATATGTGCACGATATGGTGACCTCATATCAAAATAAACAGCGCATGACCTTGCAGGTGGGGGCCCAGTTAGAATTTTCTTCAGGTCGAGTAGCCCATCCCATTGAAATGGTCCTTGAATAAGGGTTGTTTAAGGGTGTTGAATGAAACACCTCCTCTCAGCACATGGCTATGATGCTCTCCCCACTACTTCTGCTCATGATCAGAGATGCACATATCGTCAGCCACCAAGGGACATGCTCAACTGGTTAAGGTCAAGCAACTGACAAGCAAATCTGTGGTATTAAGCACAATATATTTGCTGTAGCCCTTCTTTTATACCAAGACAAAACACATACATGATAACACTTCCAAACAGTTAAGATCAGAAGCCATGAGAGCCACTGCCTGGTACTGCAGCAGGGCAATTATTATTATTATTATTAGGGTGGTGAGCTAGCATAATCGTTAGCACTCTGGATGAAATGCTTAGTGGTGTTTCACCTGTCGCTATGTTCTGAGTTCAAATTCTGCCAAAGTCAACTTTGCCTTTCATCCTTTCGAGGTCGATTAAATAAGTACCACTTATGCACTGGGGCCGATGTAGTTGACTTAATCCCCTCCCCCAAACTGCCCTTGTGGCAAAAATTTAAAATCATTATTATTATTATTATTATTATTATTATTATGGTTCAGTAGTTTTATTTTTATAACGTGCTTTCACTTCACCACCGAGCGCAGCTCTGTGCGCCTTGGGTATGTGCTGTGGTTTGCTGTGGTGCTCTTATGGTTACTGTATTGAAAGTGTTTTGCGTAGGATGTGTGCAGTGCC
>NC_069008.1:14195590-14196862 GCF_001194135.2 Octopus bimaculoides | reverse complement strand
AGGATGTGTGCAGTGCCCAGTAGTGCAATTTTCTGTATGTTATATATATATTTGTAAGTCCTGGCATTATTATTATTATTATTATTATTATTATTATTATTATTATTATCATTATTATTATTATTATTATTATTATTATTATTATTAGGGTGACAAGCTGGCAGAATCGTTAGCACGTCGGGCGAAATGCTTTGTGGTATTTCGTCTGTTTTTGTTCCAAGTTCAAATTCTGCCTTTCAACTTTGCCTTTCATCTTTTCAGGGTGGATAAAAAAAGTAGCAGTTGAGTACTGGGGTCAGTGTTATCAACTTATCCCCTCGTCTGAAATTCTGGCTTTGTGCCAAAATTGGAAACCATTATTATTCTTTTAGTCCTTTCATTTGACTGTGGCCATGCTGGAGCACCACTTTAAAGTGTTTCTGGTCAAAGCAATCGACCCCAGGACTTATTCCTTGTAAGCTTAGTACTTATTCCATTGATCTCTTTTGTTGAACTGCTAAGTTACCGTGGCATAGATACACCTACATCAGTTGTCAAGCGATGGTGGGTGACCAGACATGGACACAAAGACACACACACAAGCACACACACACACACACGACGGGCTTCTATCAGTTTCTGTTTACCAAATTCACTCACAATACTTATGGTCAGCCCGAGGCTATAGCAGAAAACACTTACCCAAGGTGACCCACACAGTGGGGCTGAACCTGGAACCATGTGGTTGGGAAGCAAGCTTCTTACCACACAGCCACACCTGCTAGTTTTTTAAACATAAATTTGCAAGAAATTTTGATGGCAGGTTTTAAATCCCCTTAAAAACAGGAACTGCTTATCATTGAACCAAGGTTGACCACAGATTGGTATCAAAAGGGACAACACAACATTGAATATATTACGTTACATACTTTTGACAGAGTAATCTAAATGCTACAGAGTTAAGATCTATCTAAAGAGTATTTAACATTAATATTTTAAGCGGCTTTTTATATAAATAAATATTAACCATCTGTGGGTGTCCCTGGTGTATATGCATGTGTGTGTGCAACGGTCTTCTTTCAGTTTCCATCTACAAAATCCACCCACTTGCTATATATTATATATTTCAACACTGGATCCCCTTTGTTAAGTTGATCCACCCAGGGTTGATCAAGGCCCGTCTTGCATCCCAGCAGCACTAAACCAATGATCTGCCCTCACTACCTAATAGCCTTCTGTGCAGCTCCAGTGTGCAGGTGTGTATGTATATATATATATATATATATATATATA
>NC_069008.1:14193781-14195353 GCF_001194135.2 Octopus bimaculoides | reverse complement strand
AGATTGAGCTGCTATTTCTTGCATGCCCTGCTACCACATAACAGGTATTTCAGGTACTTTATCACAAATAACTGTTACATGGTAGCAGGCTGGGCTAGAAATAGCAGCCAAATCTTTGGAGCTGAGATACATTGCATGCACTTGAAAAATTTTTTGTAATGGTATTTCCTTGGGGTGATCTTTCACTTTGACTCTCAGAACTGTCATCCGGATCAGCTGGTTTTGTTCGCTAATTAACGAACTTCAGATGATAAGAGAAAGATCGCCATTCACTTGAAAATAATTTTTAAAAAACCATTAAAATATTGTCTGTTTAAAGAAAGTTAAAACATGAATACTTTCTGTACAAACAAGTTACATTTTTGAAATCAGATTTAGTTAAAAGTATTTCTAAATGATTAAAATATTGTGTATGTCAAAAAGTTGACGGTTTTTTTTGCTTAGAGAGCACAAAGACTATGTGTGTGTATATGTCACAGATAGCTGACATGTGTTTGTGTTGATTGACACACCATGACATTCATTATGTATGTGTGTATGCGTGTTGACGTAATGGAAGCAATGTTTTTTTTTCCTCAAGAACTAACAAACAAAAATTGCGTTTAATCGTTTTCCTTAATAAACAGAGTCCCAAATATCACAAAAATTTGTACTGCATTGCCGAAGGTAAATATGAAAATAAACATGCAAAAAATATCAAGATAAAATATACTATTTCTGAGATATTTTGGGGATGCACAAACATCTCTAGAGTTTTAGTATTATCAAGATATATAGACATGTATGTATACATATATGCATATGTACTTGCATATATATATGTGTGTGTGTGTGTGTGGAAATATGTAGCTACTCTACAGCAAGAAGCCTGTTCAGCCCTGCCTCCCACCATTCCTTTACGCACCTTTTGCCTAATAGAAAGTGGCTTGCCCCATCTATCAAGGTTTTTGGTCTTCCCTAAGCTTCATGACCACCTGACTCTCTTGTGCCAGTGGCATGATGAAGAAAAGCACCCTGTGTATGGTGTAAAGGGGTTAGTGTTAAGAAGGGTACCCGACCATAGAAACACTGCCAAAGCAGGCATCGGAGCACGACGCAGACATTAGATCCTGTCAAACCCTTTGGTCCTTGCTGGCTTGGGACATTGACGTTAGGTGCTGATGATGATAAGGACAGTGACAGTGGGGATGATGATGATGATGATGATGATGATGAAAACAACGACAACAACGACAATAATGGTGATGATGGTGATGATGACGACGATGATAATGGTGATGATGATGACAATGACGACGATGGTGATGATGATGACGATGATGAGGTTTATAGTGGCAATGACGAAGATGGTGACGATGATGATGATGATAATGATGATAATGATGAGGGTGATGAGGATGATTATGATGATGATGATGATGATGAGGGTGATGATGATACTGATGGTAGTGATGATGATGATGATGATGATGACGATAAGAAGAGGGTGTTGAATGAACTTGGCATCTGGTAACTTACATCTAGTAGGCCAAGCACCACTGTACTGGATCCCAAACTAAACTTACTCTCTTC
>NC_069008.1:14192757-14193332 GCF_001194135.2 Octopus bimaculoides | reverse complement strand
GTGTGTGTGTGTGTGTGTGTGTGCTTTTATGAATGGGATCTCGTTTTGCTTTTGTTTTCTGTTCTTGTCCGTGCTTGTGCGTGTGTATTGCATTGTCAACAGATGCATCTCTCTATTTGTTTGTGTGTGTGTGTGTCTTTGTGCATACGTTTGTGTTGCGTGTGTGTTGTGTGTGTGTGTTTGTATGTGTGTGTTTGTGTGTGAGACCATGTGATTTCGTTGCTCGACAAGTTATCGTGTGTTTATGTGCGTGCATGTGCATATTTCAAAGATATAGGTGTGTGTTTCTGTGTGTGTGTGTGTGTGTGTGTATGTGTATGTCTGTTTACACATACATACACACAAACATACATGCACACACATGATATATATAGTCATTTCTGTGTGTGTGTATCTATCTATCTATCTATCTCTATCTATCTATTTATCTATATATATATATATATATATATATTGATATAGATAGATAGATAGATAGATAGATAGATAGATAAATACATACATACATATATACATATGCACATGTATGTATATGTATATGAATATATACATATATTTGAACATGCATGTATATA
>NC_069008.1:14183673-14186467 GCF_001194135.2 Octopus bimaculoides | reverse complement strand
CTTTTATCTGTTACTTGTTTCACTCAATGGAAAGTGCAGCCATACTGGAGCACCTCCCTGAAAGATTTGAGTCAAATAAATCAGCCCAAGTACTTATGTGTGTGTGAAGGTGCATGGCTCAGTGGTTAAAGCATCAGTCTCATAATCATGAGGTAGTGAGTTCGATTCCCGGACCAGGCTGCGTGTTGTGTTCTTGAGCAAGACACTTTATTTCACATTGCTCCAGTTCACTCAGCTGTAGAAATGAATTGCGACATCACAGGTGCCAAGATGTATTGGCCCCTTTGCCTTTCCTTTGGATAGGATCAGTGGCGTGTAGAGGGGAGGTGGGTATGCATGGGTGACTACTGGTCTTCCATAAACAACCTTGTCCAGACTTGTGCCTTGGAGACACAGACTTGTGCCTTGTGTGTGTGTGTGTGTATGTGTGTGAGTATATCTTTGTCCCACACCACTGCTTGACAACCAGTGTTGGTGTGTTTACATCCTCATAACTGAGCAGCTTGACAAACAAATCCAATAGAGTATGTCCTAGGCTTAAAAAATAAAAGAAAAAAGTCCAGGTGCCATTCCCTTCAACTAAAATTCCTCAAGGCAGTGCCCCAGCATGGCCACAGTCTATTGGCTGAAACAAGTAAAAAGGTAAAAAAGGAAAAAATCAAAATGCATAGTTTTAACAAGTTTTGTTATACCTTGGGTGGGGTCACAATGCCAATAAACACACACACACACACACACACACTGGTTCTACTTTACTTCTTCCTTTATTATTATTAGTCAACTAGTAAACTATTCAACCAATTAACTAATCAATACTTTGATTAATCATTCAGTCAATCAGTCAACTAGTTTGGTTCATCAGAGTCCTTTCGTCGCTATCTACGACCTCATCAATGTTGTGTCTTCTCTACTGCAACCCTGCTTCTGGTCTGTTTGTGTCTCTGAATATAAATATAGCAGCTGCAAACGAGGAGAGACAGACAGACAGACTTGAATCATTGATGAAGTTGGGAATAGTAACAGAAGGACTTTGACAAACTTAGCTGTATGTGTCTCTCTCTCTCTATGGACGTGTGTCTGTGTGAATATATGAATGTATGCTTATAATATATTTGTATGCATATATATGAGTGTGCATGTGTAATGGTATGTATACATACATACATATATATATGTATCTATATACACACAGTGTGGAGGCGTAATGGCCCAGTGGTTAAGGCAGTGGACTCACAGTTGTAGGATTGCGGTTTCGATTCCCAGACCGAGCATTGTGAGTGTTTGTTGAGTGAAAACACCTAAAGCTCCATGAGGCTCCAGCAGGGGCTGGTGGCAAACCCTGCTGTACTCTTCCACCACAGCTTTTTCTCACTCATTCTTCCTGTTTCTGTTGTGCCTGTATTTCAAAGGGTCAGCCTTGTCACACTCTGTGTCACGCTGAATATCCCCCAAGAACTACGTTAAGGGTACACATGTCTGTGGGGAGCTCAGCCACTTGCACGTTAATTTCACAAGCAGGCTGTTCTGCTGATCGGATCCCCTGGAACCTTCATTGTCGTAACTGACGGAGTGCCACGATATATGTCATTATCAAGGTGGATGTTAAATGATGATGATGACGACAATGATATATATATATATATATATATATATATATATGTACACACACACACATATATTTATACATGTATGTGTGTGTGTGTGTGTTAATATTTTGCTTAGGCATAGCAATACTAATGATTACTAATAATTATTCCTTGTTCCCTTGTCAATTAAACCATCTCTTGTATGTGTGTATCATAATATAAGGGTGAGTGAGAACATGTATTGAAATATTTATTATTGATAATTAACAAAACATTGAGAATAGATATTTTACACAGATTTAGATATGTCAAAATTTGAAGTGAATGGAATAAATATCTCGTAATCTATGAAGAAATAAACAAATAATCTTCCAAACTGTAAGGGTCACTTATGAAAAACAATGAAAAATTGGAACAAGAACAAACAAGAAACCCTTACTATTAATATTTTGTAGACATCCCTTTACTTTCAATGTCTTCCTGACATCTGTTACCACAGGACTGAATTAATTTCTTGCAGAATGATGGAGTAATATTGTTCCATTCGTTTTTCAATAATTCCCTGGGTTCTTTGGATTTCTCCTTCGTGCACTGCCCCATTTCCAATAGTCCTCTAAACGTTTTCTATAGGTTTGAGATCGGGACTTTGAGGTGGCCAGTCCATGAGATCAACCCTTGCATCACTCAAAAAATCTTTGACTCTCTTCGCAGTGTGACAGGGAGTGTTGTCTTGCACAAATATCGGAAGTTGAACTGGCGGAGATCATAGATGTGGATGGGCATGCAGTCTAAGAATCTAATTGTAGATTTCAGCATTGACAGAGCACATATACATACATACATACATACATACATACATATACATTATTTACATTATTTACAATTGACGGATATATGGCGTAGTGGTTAAGAGTGTGGGCTACTAACCCCAAGATTCCGAGTTCAATTCCAGGCAGTGACCTGTATAATAATAATAATAATAATAACAACAACATCAAAAAATACCTTAGGAATGAGAACTCAGGTTCGAAATTTCCCCAAGACACCTGATGAAGGCTGGAGGGTATATCAGCCGAAACATTGTGTTAACAACAAACAAGATGCGGACAAATATCCGTCAATTGTAAATAATGTACATAATTCCTCATCTCTTAAATATAGAACTGTATTTTACATACATCTATACATACATATATATGAGGGGTCAC
>NC_069008.1:14182254-14183064 GCF_001194135.2 Octopus bimaculoides | reverse complement strand
ACATACACACACACACACACACAAGGCAGTGAGCTGGCAGAAACGTTAGCATGCTGGGCGAAATGCTTAGCGGTATTTCGTCTGAGTTCAAATTCCGCCGAGGTCGACTTTGCCTTTCATCCTTTCGGGGTCGATTAAATAAGTACCAGTTACGCACTGTGGTCGATATAATTGACTTAATCCATTTGTCTGTCCTTGTTTGTCCCCTGTGTGTAGCCCCTTGTTGGCAGTAAAGAAATAACAAAAAAACAGCATGGTCTAGGTCTCCTAAGTCTTTGGATACTGTCGAAATTGTCCAACTTGTGCCAGTGTAGAGAGAACATGAAATGATGACGGAGATAATGATGACGGAGATAATGATGACATGCAAATATCTGTAGTCGTATGTGTATCTATGTATATCTCTACACATACATCTATTTATATGTATTTGTATATATGTATACACAGCATATATATGCATAAGTGCATGAGTACTCATATTTGTATGTACGCATATGGCTGCATATATAATGTGTGTGTGTGTGTGTGCATGCATTCATGTAGATATGTGTGTGTGTGTGTGAGTGTGTGTGTGTGTGTATGTGAATAATTGATATGCATGTGCTTCACAATAGTCAGCTTAGAGCATCTATAACGATGTATTTCTCTCTGAGAGTGCTCACTGGAAAATTAAAAATTAATTAGACCCTGTGACAACAATGTCAATGCAAGAGAAATAGATCAGAATAGATCTATCAGGAATATATCATGGAATATATATATATATATATATATATACATATATATATATATATATATATATATATA
>NC_069008.1:14180469-14181719 GCF_001194135.2 Octopus bimaculoides | reverse complement strand
AAAGTTAATGCAGTACGATCGTTTCATGCAACTCCATTTATTGTTGCTTATTTTGATTTTAATCACCTTATTTTGAAACTGTATGGATAATACTATACTTAATTCTGGTGCCGAAACTTAAGTACCATATTCACCTTGAATCTAAATTTTTTACATACATACATATATATAGCACATCCTTTTGATATAAATATAAGGGTTAGCAAAAAACCAATCCTAAGATTGAAAAATCCCATGGATAACCTTATATCTTTTCCATCCAAAGGGCTTTTAACCCAATGTTTTCACCCTATTATTTATAACTTGGTTTGTTTTGAGTTTCACCGTTAAAAACTTCTGTAATGAATGAATGTGAAGTAGGCGAAGATAGAAACAATATTCTTTTATTCTTGTACTTGTTTCAGTCAGTACACTGTGGCCATGCTGGGGCACCGCCTTGAGGAAAGTTAGTTAAATGTGTTGACCCCCCAGTACTTTGTTTTTAAAGTTTGGTACTTATTCTATTGATCTCTTAGCTGAACTGTTAAGTTATGGGGACACAAACATACCAGCAACAATTGTAGAGCAGTGGTGGAGGACAAACACAGGCATACATGCATAGATACACACACACACATACACACACGTGCATTTATATATATATATATATATATATATATATATATGATGGGCTTCTTTCAGTTTCTCTCTGCCAAATCTACGCACAGGGCTTTGGTCGGTGCAAGGCTCTAGTAGAAGACACTTGCCCAAAGTGTTGCCCAGTGGGACTGAACCTGGGATCATGTGGTTGGGAAGCAGGCTTATTACCACACAGTTGCACAAAATCAAAGAAACAAAAATGGCCATCCCAGTTATTTATAGTTTTATCTACTTCAAGTTACGTCTCACAATTTCTAAAATTCTAAAACATGCTTTTAGATTTATGAAAATAGACAGTGATAGTCATGGCTAGAATACACTTTCACCACCATAGATAGATAGATCCCCCCCTCCACATCTGGATTTAATACTGGTCAGTACTAAACAACAAAAACGACATCTCCTACTGCAGCTCCCACAGGAGAAAATATGTGATTGAAATCTCTCTCTCTCTCTCTCTCATCATTGTACCAAACGCTCTAGTCTTGTTGTATATTCAAGTTTGGACACGATTGATTTATTTTCTGTCAGGACGAAGCAAGGGAACAAAAGCTAGCTTTGCCTTTTCTTTTCTTTTTTTTTCTTGTGAAAAATGCCTCCTCCCACCCCCC
>NC_069008.1:14180183-14180459 GCF_001194135.2 Octopus bimaculoides | reverse complement strand
GTATGTGTATGCATGTATGTGTGTGTATGTACGTGTGTATATGTATGAGTATGTCTGTATGTGCACATATGTGTGCATATGTGCATGTGTGAGCATACGTATGTGTTGATGCCATGACTGCTCTTGTTGTGTGGTAGCGTGGTTGTCTCTTGTCATCTCTGTGTTGTTGTTCTTGTTGTTGGTATGTATTCATTTCTATGGGTCTTCTACAGCATAATATTTGCCCAATGACCAACTTAACGAATTTTCACACCTCCCTCCCCATTCAACCCCCCC
>NC_069008.1:14178429-14179489 GCF_001194135.2 Octopus bimaculoides | reverse complement strand
GTCATCATCATCGTCATTTAACGTCCGCTTTCCATGCTAGCATGGGTTGGACGATTTGACTGAGGACTGATGAACCAGGTGGCTACACCAGGCTCCAATCTGATTTGGCAGCGTTTCTACAGCTGGATGCCTTTCCTAACGCCAACCACTCAGAGAGTGTAGTGGGTGCTTTTTACGTGCCACCGGCACGAAGGCCAGTCAGGCGCTACTGGCAACGGCCATGCTCAAAATGGTGTATTTCATGTGCCACCCGCACAAGAGCCAGTCCAGGGGCACTGGCAATGATCTCGCTCGAAAGTCCTTACACATGCTGCGGGCACAAGTGCCAGAAAGGCGACGCTGGGCACAAATCATAAATGTCTATCCATTCTGGGATCAATTTGATCAGTAAGGAAGGACCTGCGTGTTCCCATTGTAAGATTAGGTTATGTTGACAACAAAGCCATGACATCTCCACTGACTGTTAAGAGGCTATCAAAACTACTGAAGTTCGTGTGATATAAATGAAAGCAATGAAATAATAAACTGTCACACACCGAGACGATTGACATATTTACTTGTACTAAATTTGATGGTGAAAAGTGGAGAATCACTTTGACGCTGTAATGTTTGTCATGGTTGAATGGTAGTCAACAAATATGCTGTTTAATCCTCATAGATGATCCTAACTGTATTTTGTCATCACATGTTGTGCATGTCAATATACATGATTCTTGTATATATGTATGTATGTATGTATGTATATCTATGTATGTATGTATGTATGTGTGTGTGTGTTTATTTGAAGATTTCTTGCCAATAGAGAAAGAGCCGGGCTCTAACCTAGATCCAAGGCTCCTTTATTGGGATTTCAACATCAACAACAGGATATTTTTGTTTGTTTGTTTGTATGTATGTATGTATGTATGTATGTATATGTGCCGATTTGTATGTTTTATGTATGTATTCTCATGCATATATTTGCATATCTAGACATGCTCATATATATTTAAATGATAAACTTTTGAAAAGATTTACAGATTTTTGCAGTTCCAATGATGGATTGGATCTGTAGTCTTCG